>NC_056763.1:2085000-2385000 GCF_018687715.1 Carya illinoinensis
CCCTCCATTTGCATGCACAAGATTTTAATGGAGGAGCTTTACAAGCCAACAATTGAGCACCAAAGAAGATTAAATCCAGCGATGAAGGAAGTAGTGAGAACTGAAATTTTGAAGCTCCTTAATGCTGGAATTATATATGCTATTTCAGATAGTTCATGGGTAAGTCCAGTGCAAGTTGTACCAAAGAAGGGTGGAATGACGGTAGTGAAAAATGACAATAATGAGTTCATTCCTACAAGAACGGTCACGGGATGGCGTGTATGCATGGATTACCGCAAGTTGAATAAAGCAACAAGGAAGGATCATTTTTCACTTCCATTCATTGATCAGATGTTGGATCGATTGGCTGGGTACTCCTACTATTGTTTTTTTGGATGGTTATTCGGGGTATAATCAGATTGCTATAGCTCCTGAAGATCAGGAGAAGACTACATTCACATGCCCCTATGGGACGTTTGCTTTTAGGAGGATGCCCTTTGGATTGTGCAACGCCCCTGCGACATTTCAACGTTGCATGATGGCTATCTTTTCTGACATGGTGGAAGATATAATGGAAGTATTTATGGATGACTTTTCAGTTTTTGGTACATCTTTTGATCATTGTTTGCATAACTTAGCTCTTGTTTTGCAGAGATGTGAAGATAAGAATCTGGTCCTGAACTGGGAGAAGTGCCATTTCATGGTTCAAGAAGGGATCGTGCTGGGCCATAGAGTGTCATCCAAAGGAATTGAGGTGGATCGAGCCAAAATTGCAACTATAGAGAAACTACCACCTCCAAAGAATGTGAAGGGAATCAGAAGTTTTCTGGGACATGCGGGATTTTATAGAAGATTTATTAAGGATTTCTCTAAACTCACTAAACCTTTATGTAATCTTCTTGAGAAAAATTCTGCATTTGACTTTGATGTTGTTTGTTTGCAGGCCTTTAATGCACTCAAGGAGAAGCTAATTTCAGCACCAATTGTGATTGTGCCTGATTGGAGTCAACCTTTTGAAATTATGTGCGATGCAAGTGACTTTGCAATTGGAGCAGTGTTGGGGCAAAGGCGAGACAAGCTATTTAGAGCCATCTATTATGCAAGCCGGACATTGAATGAAGCTCAGTTAAATTATACAACAACTGAGAAGGAGATGCTTGCCGTGGTGTTTGCTTGTGACAAATTTCGGTCCTACCTCATTGGGACAAAGGTGATAGTGTTCACTGATCATGCAGCACTTCGCTATTTGTTTGGCAAGAAGGATGCTAAGCCTAGGCTAATTCGTTGGATCCTCCTTCTTCAAGAATTTGATTTGGAGATTCGCGACAAGAAGGGAAGTGAAAATTTAGTGGCTGACCATCTCTCTCGGTTAGAGCAAGAGGAAGAAAGACTAGATTCAGTGGTCCAAGAGGCATTCCCTGATGAGCAGTTGTTTGCATGTGAGATCAAGCTTCCGTGGTATGCTGATATTGTTAATTATCTAGCTTGTAAGGTTTTACCACCTGATCTTACTTACCATCAACGTAAGAAATTTTTGCATGATGTGAATCACTATCTTTGGGATGAGCCTTTGTTGTTCAAAAGATGCCCTGATCAAATCATTAGAAGATGTGTGCCGGAAGAAGAGATGCAAGACATCCTTCATCATTGCCATTCCTCATCATATGGAGGACACTTTGGAGCCACCCGTACAGCAGCTAAGGTACTTCAAAGTGAGTTCTTTTGGCCTTCCATTTTTCGTGATAGTTACACTTTGGTGAAAACTTGTGACCGGTGCCAACGTATGGGAAATATTTCAAGGCGTCATGAGTTACCATTGAAAGGTATCTTAGAAGTTGAGTTGTTTGATGTTTGGGGAATAGATTTTATGGGGCCTTTTCCGCCTTCTTTTGGTTTTGCATATATCTTGCTAGCAGTTGACTATGTGTCAAAATGGGTGGAAGCAATTGCTACAACGACAAATGATGCAAAGGTAGTGCTCAAATTTCTGCACAAGAACATATTCACAAGATTTGGCACTCCACGAGCTATTATTAGTGATGAAGGGACTCACTTTTGCAACAAGTTATTTGAGAATCTTCTGTCTAAATATGGTGTGAAGCACAAGATAGCACTTGCTTACCATCCTCAAACTAATGGTCAAGCTGAAATTTCAAATAGAGAGATCAAGAACATCCTTGAGAAGACGGTCAAAATCAATAGAAAGGATTGGGCGAAGAAGCTTGATGATGCTTTGTGGGCATACCGTACAGCCTTTAAAACACCTATCGGGATGTCTCCATACCGATTAGTGTTTGGAAAGGCATGTCATCTTCCTGTAGAGTTGGAGCATAGAGCTTATTGGGCTGTGAAAAAGTTTAACTTTGATTTGAAGGCAGCAGGTGAAAAGCGACTTCTTCAATTGAATGAGATGGAAGAGTTTCGGAATGATGCATATGAAAATGCCAAGATCTATAAAGAAAGGACGAAGAAGTGGCATGATAAACAGATTCTTAGGCAAGAGTTTGCTCCAGGACAACAAGTTTTACTCTTCAATTCACGACTCAAACTCTTTCCGGGAAAGTTGAAATCAAGATGGACGGGACCTTATACAATTCATGAAGTTTCCTCTTTTGGAGCAGTAGATTTGAAGGACAAGACTGGGAACATTTTCAGAGTTAATGGTCAGAGATTGAAGCACTACTATGGAGAGCAAATGGAGAGGAACTATGCATTTATTCCTCTTGGAGATCCTAATTGATGATCATTGAAAAGTCTGGCTGTAGACTTTAAAACAAGCGCTTATGGGAGGCAACCCATATATCTATCTTTCTTTCTTTCATTTATTTTATTATCTTTATTTATTTAAGTTTTAATAAATTAATTTTTGATGCAGGTATTTAGCAAGAATAAAGAGCTGGAAAATTTTTAAACCTCGGAAGGTTCACCATGAAACCAGGGAAGTTCCTTTATTTCTTCAATCCTTTTTACTTTTGCATCACAATGAGGACATTGCTTAGTTTAAGTTTGGGGGTGTAAACTCCTATAATCATTTGATCCTCTTGTTTTCTAAGTCTTGGGTTGTTGATGGGTTGTTTGAGTCTCTTACCAAGCATGCATTGGAGTAAGATTGAATTCTCTATGACTCTGAAATTTGTGATTGAAGATGGTTTTGAGAAAAATTTTCAAAAATTTCTTTTATGTCAAGTGAAGTTTTGTGGGTACTTTGGTTTAAATCTTTGACCTTGAACACAATTGAGCACATAGTCGTTTTTCTCTTATTCCATTTTGCTTATGAAGAGAAGAAGTTGAATTAATTGAAAGAGGGAGGTTCGATTTTGCTTTACTCTAGAATCCGTTGATGGGTCCTTGAGGCGAAATCCTAGTCGAGACCAAATATTAGAGAAATGATCTAGGCATTTCTTTGGCATAACCAAAAAGCTTTCCCAGCCGTCCTAAATGTCATGCCATCATTACATGGTGTGTTTCCATAGTCAACCTCCTTGAGCCTTCATGAGCCTTTATTGATTCTTTAAACTACATAAACCATGCCCGCTCTAAGCCTGAAAAACAATGAATCTACCGTTGATAGTTTGAGAAAATACTTTGGTGGAGAGTTACATTTAAAAGAGAAAATTGGTTTCATGATGAAACGTATTATGTTTGCTCTATTTGATCAAAGAAAAAGAAGAAGAAGAAAGGAAGTGATTGAAAAAAAAAAAAAAAAAAAAAAAAGAAGAAGAAGAAAAAAGAGAAGAAGAGGAAAAAGAAAAAGAAAAGAAAAGAAAAAGAAGTCGCCAAGCAGAAAGTGAATTACCTCAAATTTTGTTAAGGGAAGTGTTAGTATTACATCAGTGATTACAGCAATTATAATGCCACAAGTATGAGCATATTGCCAAGAAAGAGCTATGATTTGAATCATGTGAGTTTCTCTTTTAATGTTCTTTTCACTAAGTATTTTCCCAGTTTGTTTAATCTCCCATATCCAGTTCTTTCTTAACCCTCACCCTGTGGCCTATCATTACAACCTTAATAAAGACCTTTTGATCTTTGATTTTGGTGTTGACTACATTAGTGGAGAGGATTTCTGAAAATTGGACTTATGGGGTTAAGTTTTAAGAGAATTCTTTTGATTTTAGTTGTTCTACTTTTATCTGAGTTTGCAGGTGGTTTGAGGTTAAATTGACTATATCACACACACACTCAAGGTCTTAGCTTTAGGTTGAAGTAAACGCCTAACTCTTGCTTGACAAATTGCAAAATTTTTGATTGATTTTCTTGCTATCTTTGATGTTAAAAGAGTAAGATACTAGAGATGAAATCTAAATTCATAAAAGCTTGGTGAGTGATGATACTTCTCTTTGGGGTCGAGTTGATATTGCCTAAACTATCATTTGTTTTTCTTTTTGTTTGAGGACAAACAAAGTTGTAAGTTTGGGGGTATTTGATGGCTTGCAAAATTTCATATTGCAGATTTTACAAGTTCGCTCGAGCGGAGGCTTTTGGCCGCTCGAGCGAATTCAGGCAGATTCAAACGCTCGACTGCCGCTCGACAGGGAGCTCGAGCGGGTTGCTGAAAAACGAAGATCGCTCGAGCGGAGACATTTGCCGCTCGAGCGAAATCGGGCAGAG
The DNA here is from genome assembly GCF_018687715.1 of Carya illinoinensis. Lineage (NCBI taxonomy): Eukaryota > Viridiplantae > Streptophyta > Magnoliopsida > Fagales > Juglandaceae > Carya > Carya illinoinensis. The sequence continues at coordinate 2,089,591 of NC_056763.1, forward strand.
TCGAACGCTCGATGTGCGCTCGATAGGACGCTCGAGCGAAATCAGGCAGAGTCGAACGCTCGACGCGCGCTCGACACCCCGCTCGAGCGAACATCGTATTTTGACAGATTTTAGGTTTTCCGCCGTGGGACCATATAAAAGGCCATTCTTCACTCTAGAGCCGCGGTTTTTGATGGGAGAACACTCTTTGGGAGAGAAAAACATAGCTAGAGGGATTCAAATCATTTGTTTTGGAGACGGAATTCCAATTTATTGCACGTACGTTGGATTCATACACGAGCACGGACGGTAGAAAGGCGTTGGATCGTTCTCTTGAGCTTTTGACGACCAGTTGAGGCTGCAAGGAGGATTTTTCAGTGTTTATTTTCTTCTTCCCATATTCTCAGAACAATTATGGTGAATTCGTTTATGTTGAATTCCAATTCTAGCATGAGCTAAATTTTCTTCTTTCTAGGAAAACGATGTAACCTAATTCCGAACTATGCTTGTTTGTCCATGCTAATTTAATGCAAATTCTCTCTTTGTTTATCTGATTTATTCTGAGTTTAATGCTTCTAATTAACTGGCCATTGATTAGATGATTATTAATCTTGTGATTTGCTATTGAAAGAGGGAATCATAGGGTAGATCTTGGATATTTCAGCATAGGTAAGTATAGAGCTCGAAAGACTTGTATGAACCTATGTAGTAATTAAATCATTGGTCTTATTGCGTTCTTGATTATTTAATTTGCATATTCTTGTGTGAATTGATAAACTAGAACCACTTCCAATTAACTATCGAAAGAGGCTTTTGGATGAATTAGAGATTTGCTAATAGACAAAAGAGGTTTAAGTTAAATTAGCTGGATGAGAAAAGCATAGTGAAGGATTATGGTGAAATCGGTTTCCTAGAAGTTTTCTTCCCTATTGAATTTGATCTTCAAACATCAGTTTTATATTCTAGCTTATTTCTCTTTGAGTTGATCTAGTTTTATTTGCTACTACAAAAACCTTAGCGATTCCTCTAGATAAAATTGAGATTAGCATAATTTTGGTATTTGGCAAGAGTAAGGTACCAATCCCTGAGGACGATACTCTTCTTATTACTTTACTATAAAACTACGATACTGTGCACTTGCAGTTTTGCACCGGTCAACTGCATTCTATTTGGTAGAGCGAAGTTTGAGGAATGGGAGAAGATCAAAGGATTACTTTGGCAGTGTGAAAAAGCGTCAGGCCAATTTTTGAACAAAGACAAGACTGCAGTTTTCTTTAGCTCTAATTCAAAGGATGAAGAGAAGAGGAAGATCATGCAAAGTGGTGGAGTTGTTATGAAAGGTTCTTATGAGTCTTATTTGGGGTTACCTCCAATAGTGGGAAGTTCAAAATACAATGCCTTCAGATGCATCAAAGAAAAAGTGTGGAAGAAGATCAATAATTGGAAGAACTCATTTATATCTGCAGCAGGAAAAGAAGTGTTGATTAAAGCAGTTCTTCAGGCAGTGCCCACGTATACTATGAGTGTTTTTCAACTCCCAAAGAAGCTATGTAAGGAACTCAATATCATGTTGGGCAAGTTTTGGTGGGGTAATCACCAAACAGGAAAAGGCATGCATTGGTGTAGTTGGGAAAAAATGGGGAAACAGAAGGGGAAAGGGGGTTTGGGTTATAGGGATTTAAAGAGCTTCAATTTGGCTCTCCTGGTTAAGCAGGGTTGGAGGTTACTTCAAAACAACACTAGTATGGCTGCTAAGATCATGAAAGAAAAATATTTCAGGGATAAGTCTCTTTTGACAGCAAACTTGGGCCATAGACCCTCTTATCTTTGGAGAAGTATGTGGAATGCTCTGAGGCTATTGAAAGAGGGACTGAGATGGAAGGTAGGGAATGGGAAAAAAATTAAGATTTGGGGGCATAGATGGCTTGCTTTGCCATCTTCTGGTATGTTACAGTCTCCAGTTTTAGCACTAGACAGAGAAGCCTATGTGTGTGAGTTGATGAATAACCAAGGGGTGTGGAATGAACTTTTGATCAAGAGCATTTTCAACAAGGTGGAAACAGATCATATTTGTAGCATGCCTCTAAGTAAACTAGGGGTGGAGGACAGGATGATATGGGGACCCTCTAACAAAGGTTTGTTTTTTGTTAAAAGTGATATCACTTGGAGAATGATAGGAAGCAGGCTACTCGAGGTGGTTTTTCAAAGCAAGTAGAGAGGGAAAGGAGTTGGGATAGTATTTGGAGGTTGAATGTTCCAAAAAAGACTAAAATTTTCTTTTGGAAAGCTACTAATGAACTCCTGGCTACTAAAAGGAATCTCTTTGCAAGGAAAATTACCAACAACCCTTTGTGTCATATCTGTAGAAGGGAGGAGGAAACCATTATGCATGTTATTTGGCAATGCCCAGCAGCATGTGATTTATGGTCAGAATCCTTGAAGAAGCTGCAGAAAATGAAGACCAATGAAGTTGATTTATTGGCACTATGGGATAAATTTAGGAAGGTACTGAATGAGGCTGAGTTAGAGGTGACAGTTGTAGTTATGAGGGGGTTATGGTTGAGGAGAAATGAAAGTATCTTTGAGGACAAATTCAAAACCCCAAGTCAAGTCTTAAGAATAGCAAAGAATGATATATTGGATTTTCAGCAGGCTCAACAGTTGATTAAAGCAAGGGACAACAGTACTGAGGGAGTTTGCAAAAGAGCTCAAAAGTGGCAAAAACCAAGCTCGAGTTTTGTGAAAGTAAATTGGGATGCAGCAGTAAGAAAGATGGAAAAGAAGGTGGGTATCGACATTGTAATTAGAGATGAAGATGGGGATTTTTTAGTGGCTATGGAAGAACAGAAGCTCCATATTGATCAACCTGTTGTATCAGAGGCTTATGTGGAGGGCTATGGATGTATGCAGAGAACTTCGACCGGTTAAGGTGTAGTTTGAAGGGGATGCTCAAGTGGTTGTTAATGTAGTTAATTCGGCAACAAAAGATCTTTCCTTCCATAGTAGTTTAATAGAAGACATGAAAATATTGCTGAAGCAAAGGACTAAGTGATTAGTATAGTATACTCATAGAACTAACAATGAAGTCGCCCATTTATTAGCAAAGGAAAGTCTATCATTACAGACTGTTTTGGTATGGATTGATGATATACCTGATTGTATTAAAAAAATTGTAGAAAGTGAGAGTTTATGTAATGACCAGTGATCAATGAAGATAGTTTTATAAAAAAAAAAAAAAATTAGTACCAAGAGATGGATCTATACCTCTATTAACTCCACTTTTTCATTATCAACAGGTTAACAACCCCGAGTTGGATCATATAAGTGAAGTGAATATTAAATTCTATGTTGAGGTTTCTACTATGTGAATTCAATATCTTTAGCATAGCCATATTACAAATATTCTCTTTTAGTTTCTAAACAATGAGATAATATTGATATATTGTTTCCACGCTATTTATGAGGATCTTTATATTCTATGAATTTTGGAAGTCACTATCATTACTCAAAGGTATACTCACATTAGTTGTTGAATTACTCCCACTATTTTTGGCAATCTTATATAAAAAATTTTAAAAAATTAAGGATAAGGTAATGTGGAATGAAACTCAAAACGCTCTTTCCAAAAAAATAAGTATTTCACAAAAATGCACAATTACCCACCCTCGTCGAAAATACGAGTAGATTTTTAGACTCAACAAAAAATGATCAAACTTAGATCCTCTAGATTTTTAATAAAATTCACATTTGTACAAAATAGTCACTTAGCCAGCTTAATGATGAATGAACTTGATCTAAGGATGACAAGTCAAAATTAAGGCCGCAACTGCTTTTGCGTCATAGTTCATTTATAACTCCATTCTCAGCAAGTCATTAAACTGAAGATAATTGTTCTCATCATATAACTCATACAATTGCGATTTTGAAAAAATATTTTAATAGAAAAATATATTTTTCTTAAAAGATTTAGAATCACATTTATATAATGAAACAATATTTTTTGCTATTCCATGTCTTATTGTGCATCTATAAAAACTTTCACACAAAAATGCTCATATTTACCTTTTTCTCTTTGACTCTTCTAAATAAAGGAGAGAGATCTCATTAGCGAGAAAATCTTCAATTTCTCAAGTTTTACACCCATCATCCTATGCCTCCACGGCATATTTTAGTATATCATTTCCCCACCCGAGAAATAATATCACTGAGTTAATGAGTGACCATCCAACTTCTAAACCTCTAGGAATTTCCACTAACACCCCTACTTTCAACAAGTCTAAAATCAAATTAGCTCTAGACTTCTTTAATATCGCATTAAAAGCGATAATAAAACATCACTTTGTGCAACAAATACAGTATGTGACATTTTAGCTGCTAACTAGAGATATATCATCATTTCTCGCTTACTCAATATTTTCATATTCTCCAATCCACTATAGGATAGAAAAGAAAAATTTTGAAGAAATTATTTTAGCCTAAAACCTATCTTGCATCAGTGCAACCACGAGCAAGATTTTTAGATCAAATTTAAGTCATACCTAATTATTCATATTTTTGCCACAATTACCATGCAAACCTCCAAAGTGCTTGGTATTACTCTCAAGGAGTACTCCTAAGTTCATATTTCTGCAAGAACCTATTTGTTCTCATTAGAGAGAAATAAAACTTGAGCAAGATTATCAGTACTAATACAACAGAGAGGTGCACTGATAAAACCTTTAAAATAAATGTGCCAATCACGAATGTCCTCAACACTCTTGCACACTCAGATTTTAATGCCCTTACTTACGAAACATACTAGCAAGTTTTAGAGAGTATATTTTTATCTGCGAGTTAATCTAAATTGCTTCAAGATTATAATGTTCAACCTCAAATATAGGAACAATTAATCTTTGCGTTACATAAATAATGTGCAACTTCTATTATTACCCACAAGATTCTCAAAGGCAAAATAGTGGTTTACCTCTATATGACAATTGATACCATCAACTCCTATAAAAATTGTAGTGCAAGCGCCCAACGCGCACTTCTAATTTTACTCTAGACCTTTCAGAAGTTTTACAATAATGATGGTCTAAGACTATCTGACACTCATAATAATCTTCATTCATTTCCAACTACTGCTCATGGAGGAGATTAATGTGACAACTAAGTCGCTTACATAATCTCTAGACTTTCTAGGTTATCTCAAAGTTACTAATTTATGCGCATCTAATTGCACACACATCTAAAAAACATTGCCGCATTAATCTAAATCAGAACAAAAATAACTAATACACGTCGCAAGATCAAAAAATTGCTATGCTGCCAAATCATCTCTTGCGCCACAATGCCTAATTATTAATTTCTAACTTAATTTTCGCATAAATTTATATGGCATAGGAGATTAATTCCAAATCAATCTCAACTATACTTCCACTAGGATAAGCAATCTACTGAGTCAATCACATGCAAAAAACAATTTCTTCCTTGGTCGAAGAAATCGGTTTGTGCCAATCATAAGTATCGACTATTCGTATTCAGGTTACTTAATTCTCTATTTTATCACATTTAAAAAAAAAATTTAAAGACTAATTTCTAAAATTAGCCTAACAAATACAAGTGATAAAATATGCTAGCACAATTACATGTAATCACAATACATGTACAAAACAATTCATCACATTTCATTCAAATAATTATTATTCACAAAAAAAATAATCTAGGCAATTTATAATGTAAAATAAAATGTCAAAGAAATGCGACAAAACTAATATCATGGCAAGCGTGTATTTAATAACTATAATCACATGCAAAAAATATCTAAAAAAAAAAGAATTTTGATGCCCCAATAACATGCTGAATAAATCAATAAAATCAGTAAACTTGCTAACAATACGTCCTAGCCCAAAAGCTTGAGCTAATTGTCCTTGGGTACAAGGCCTTGGGTTCAAAATACCACGAAGCCTTTTTACCTCTAATGACCCAAACTTGGATCAAGAGCATGGGCTGGGATGTGTGCCCAGCACACTGTGCCGAGAGCCATAGGCTAGTCCATTCCATAAATCTCTTAGGCCGCTTCTAGGGCCCATCAAAACAAGCCTTCTTCTTTTTACAACAAAAAAAATTATATAGGCCGGTCCAAGAGAAAATGAATTTAAAACATATTGGCCCAAATTCATCTTAGCTAAGAAAAATTCTCACCATAAAGAAAATTTAAAAAAAAAACCAGAATCATTTGTAACCCAAAGCCCAATTTATCACAAAAAAGTTCGGCCCAAATATGATTTTAAAAGAAAACAGGCCCGAAGATGTTCTGAAGCCCAAGCCTGTAAATGACAATCCATCCAAGCCCAAAAAAAAAGTCCATCACAAATGGATTGTTCATCTTCTTCCTCATATGTAACCTACGGTTACTTTTCATCATCTTCCTCAACAGTTACAGCCTACAGTGCATGTAACGGAAGGAAAAAAAATTTCACATGTAACCGCTGCCGCCACCCTTTCAGCGTCACTCTGCGGGGCTCCCACCGCTCACGGGTGCTGGCACCACCTGGTGCGCGGCACTGCTAGTGCGCGACTCACCACAATGCAAGTGCGAGCAGCAGCTGCAGCACAACCATGATGCGTGGGCCTCTACCTGTGCTGCAAACGGCATCCAACAGGTAACCGTAACATCTACAAGGATTGACGCACCAGGTTCATGCGCATCTCTTCCCATAGCAGAGGTTGGCGCACTGGCCAGATAAGCAGTTCTACACGTAGGGTCGGCCACACGGCTTTGTGTGCTCTACCATCGGTTGATCTTTCCGAAGGAAATCGATGCAGTGGTGCCGCCGCCTTCAGCAGAGCAGGCAGCTCTACATGCGGCTCTGCACACGGGTCTTCCCGCAGCAAAACCTGCAGCACCACCATGGTGCTTTTGAACCCCTACCACACAGCACCACGATGCGTGTGGTAGAACCTGGTTTGCGGCACTACTCATTGTAGAGCTTGCCGTGGCCAGTTATGTGGTTCTTCGTGCAGCTGGGCCACCCTAGATGTTGCTCTTCCACCGTGCCGATGGGCTCTCTGCCTTGAGGCAGTGTTTTACCAGCGCTGCACCGTGGCAGCGTTGCACCACTGCTGGTTGCGCAACACCTCCTCTCGCTTCGGTGACTCTTAGGCAGTCATGTTTCCAAGGTAGGAAGAATTTTCTCCTAACAGAAAAATGATTTTCTCAAAGAAAATCACAAGCACGTCAAAAAATAAATCGGGAATAACCAATCTTTCTATCTGATACCAATGTTATAAATACAATATCAGAATGTACAGTGAAAACGATATTATCTCATTGAAAATATTTCGGATCTAATCTGGCTGTTTTATAGATTCTCCGGCATTATTGTTTATCCAAAATCCTCCTGGTGATGATGAAGTGTGCTACGTGGTAATACTAAAATAATATCCATGAATTTTACAACCTAGATGTCAAGACTAGAGGAAACCATTAATTTAGAGATAAATCGTTTGTAATTTCTATACAGACGGTCCAAATGAAGGAAGGGTTATGTAAATAGTCCCTCTAAGTGTACCCCATGGCTGGTCATTAAAGGGCCAGCCATCAAGACTCATGAAATGGTTTTAGAGCCACTTCATAACCCTCAAGAGAAGGTAAATGGGAGCCCACTATAGGTGTCCCTTTCTTACAGCTTTTGAATGATTTCTTATGACATCAAACATTACATATATATTGGAAGACTATATTGAACATTCGAACTTATAAGAACTCAATTAGCCAATCAACACAATGCATTAGAACATAGATGTATAGTCAAACACAAAATCTAACGATTGAACGTTTCTACGTAACAATATCTTTGAACCCAATGCATTTAGAAAAATCATCACGTTTGAACGTCATCGAACAGTTTTGTCCCAAAAAATAGTTTTTAAGATGAAATTCAAATTTTCATCCCAAAATATTTTTTGGAATAATGATGTTAAGATGACCTTGAGACGTTTTTTTCGTTTAAAAAAAGTTTTTTAAGACAAATATTTTTATTTTTTGGAATGATAATTTTCATCCCAAAAACATTTTTTTGTTGTAGTGATAATTGTGCCCAACACGTAGATTACTCAATTTTAATGGTTCTAGTTTTTAACTCAAATCTATTGTTTCATTTTTTTTTAATTTTTATTGTTTTTAATTTGAATGTATTTTTTCAAGATTATTTTATTATTTTTAAATTATTTTATTTTGTTGAATTTGTTATTTTTATCTGTAATGATTTATACACTAATCTCTCTAACTGTACAAGACTCGGGTATAAAAAATAAAAGGTTCCAGAAAATGCAACACTCAATGTAACAACATATTCAACAGATTGTTATAGCATATACACGGAACTCAGTAGCATATAAAATGATATTGAAGTAAATCCTTTCAGAATCAACAGATCCAATCTACCATCTAATCCAGAATAACAATACGACTAAACAACAGTAAAGCCGAATAAAGAATATTGCAAGAACAGAATCAGTAGCAAGAATAATAAAGCAAGAAATAACAGAATGAACAAGAACATAAAAGAATCAACACAGGATATACGTGGTTCGACCCTAATGGTCTACATCCACGGCAGGAATGGCCTCAGATCTTTATTGATAATCAAAATCCATCACAGAGAAGCCTCAAAGATCCTCTCATTTACAAAGCCCTCATCTCTTTCACAGAAAATCACAAGATTTTCCCCTCTAATGAGCACTCTCAGTAAACCCTAGAATCCCCTCTCTGTTTTTCCCTCTCGCTCGAGAATGGCCTCTCCCTCCCAGCCGACTGTACACAAATGAGATTAGGGTTACAAGGCATCGGTAGCAATACATATATATGTGAAGCCAGATGCCACCACGTGTCATGATCCTGCGGCTCAACTGGTAAGCTTTCTGTTGCCGCTTATAACTCACGTGTGAATCACGTGATTGACCAGTCCAACAATTAAAAGCTTCAAAGTCCCAATATCAGCCACATGTCCACCATTCACAAGTCACAACACAGAGGGTTAGATAACAAAAAAAAAGATAAATGTATTGACATTTCGTTTACATTATCAAGAATATTTATACCAAATTCTTAATAATGGTAAATTATTATTATTATTTGATTATTTAAGATTGAAAAATGATATAGTCACCGTTTTTAACTACCGCTCAGTTTTTTAATTTTTGTTTTTGTTTTTTTATTTTGTGATTAAAGAAATATTTTTTTCAGGAAGAAAAAAGAAAAAAAAGTAACCCATAGGTCATCCGTCGGGATTCCACCATCTTTTGGAGAACGAAAAGGCGCAACGATATAAAAGAGGAAAAGACTAGGTAGTCGAATTGCGTTCCAAATTAAGTTACTACAAAGAGAAAATGCTTGGTCCCATTTTGGTCTTAAGCATTTTTTTGAGATTTTCATTTTTTATTTAATAATAAAATAAATGTTTTTTTAATAATATTTTAATTTTTAAAAATATAATATTATTAAAAAATATTAAAAAAATAAACTCACAAACTATATGAGTTTATTTTTAAACCCAAAGAGATTATACAAAATAAATTCACAAATTGATGTTACTTCCTAAAATTCGTTAGATCTGCTTGATAATAAAAATAACTTTACAATCTGATACACCATATCAAGTTACTTTTATATAATTTATTTGTGACTAAAATATTTTTCACAAAAAAAACCTTATGAAAACGCATCACGTGAGTGTAGCACGAATCTAATGCCAAGCAGTTTTCGTACATTCTCCTTAATTTTTATTTATTTATTTATTTTTTTGGGGTTTCACTTAATTATTTCGTACAATCCCGAGACACTTTTTGGCTGTATCTCATTGCCTCTGATCTCTACAATTTTTCACATTAGTTAGCTTTATCTTGTTCGTGAAGGAAACCCTCTTCCTTAAGGTTAATGCATGTTTAGTAGTATACATGCACGTGTGTACTACTCAATCGGTCTACTTTCACCCTCTGGCCACATTATAAGCTATGATATATATAGAGACGATATATATGGTAATTGTGTCATTGCGCGATTGTTTTGGGAAGGAATGGAAATGGCGAGAGAACATCATGATTGCATAGGATTAGGGATCATACGCAGAACAAAATGTTCAATCGGAGGGCAACCGTTGAACACTTTGAACGTGGATCTTCATGATCAGGATGTCAAGAATCTCTCTGCTGAACTTGACGTCAAGGATGTCCACTTTCTCATGGAACTCATTCAGGTTCATCATGACTACTGATCACTCTCTCTCTCTCTCTCTCTCTCTCTCTCTCTCTCTCTCTCTCTCTCTCTCTCTCTCTCTCTCTCTCTCTCTCTCTCTCTCTCTCTCTCTCTCTCTCTCTCTCTCTCATATATATATATATATATATATATATATGCATGTGGCTGGGGTTTTGTACGTACGTACGTGTGTTGTTGATGATGTATATTTTCGAGAAAAATGAGGATTTTTTTTTTTTTTTGAAAGAGAGAAAAATGAGGATTAAGTATTTATATTCAAGTTGCGACCTTTAATTTGTTACGTTTTTATTTTTAGAACAATTTGTTACTTTTTAGTTTCATTTCATTTAAAAAAATTTTCAAATGTCTCAATTATGCTACATGCCAAAATTCTCATCGACTTTTCTCAATTTAATTGAGTAAAAAATAATAATTTACGGAACCAAGCATGCATGCACATAGGATATTAATATAGAAGGGAAATAATACTTTCACTGGTTCTTACCGCTCGGTGTTACCACTAGAATTTTATTCTTATTTTTAATTTTTTTACTTAATGATAAAGAAAGTATTTTTTAATAATATTATATTTTTTAAAAATATATTTAAACTGTTAAAAATACATATAAAAAAATAACTATAAAAAATGAGTAATTATGCCTCTAACCATAGCTCCCAACGAAAGTGGAAACGTAGCACCGTCCAGATATAGAATAATAATATTTCATATAGTTATGGAATGTGCAAGCGTCGCGTAGTTTATTTTTAAAAAGGTAAGATCCACGATTAAAAAGTTAATTTTTTTCATGTAAATCTCATATTAATTTAATTTTTAAAAAAAACTACACGATATTTGTACAACTACGACTATAAATATCATTTCTCTAATTTGAAATTAATTAAAGAGAGTGAATTTTGTGTACGTGTCAGAATGCGGAAGATCCATCGCTGGAGTTGGTTATTACTTGTGAGGACATGATGATCTCGCCCACGGGAGCTCCACCAACATTCGACAAACTTCTTTCTTCTCAAAACATAGACTCCCCTTTGCAGTTTTGGTCGGCCCATAATCAAGAACGTAGGAAAGAGAAAACGCGTTTATATTGAGGAGATAAAAGGTACATCCACGTTCGCCTACTTACTCTCACCACGTCGTATGTAATTATATTCTAACGACACCCATTCGTCACACTAACGCCAAATATTGTCAAATTCAAATTCATGTTTTGTTTGTTTGTTACAAAATTGTTAGCTGCTAAATGTGGGAGATATAACCTTCTGCAAAAGTTCTGGAGCACAAAGATTATTGAGACAACTCTCAACGATAGGTTCGTGACATTACCTGTTGGTTCAGATTCAAACAACATTGACTATGATTTTCAGCTGAAGGATCTTTCTGAACGGTTTCTCCTCAACCCATATATATATTTCTGGTACCCCTGAGCGTCGAAGCTCGATCGCCTTCATGATTACTTCTGACAAAGACGTTGCTTGAAATGTGCAGGAAGAATATCGGTATTGTTCGAACTACATCTCATGAATCTGTGAAGAAGGAAGAAGAATCCATGGTACTGGATGTTGCTCAAGAACTCATGAATCAGGTGAATCCAAAGGATATTTTGATTAGGAAAGGGTTGGCTAGGCTCATCCTTGGTTTTCTAGCAGATCCTATGTTGAAGATGGAAGCAGGCCATGAGAGCCGACATGAAGCTATGAAAAGGCTTCTGAATACGACTTTCATTGGAATTGTCGAATTGAAAGCAAGCCAAATGATGGGTTGGGATAGATCAGAGGCAAGCTCAATGCTTTTCGAACAAAAGTTGGAGAAATCCAGTGGATATTATAAGAACAAAATTGAGTATGCTACATATTTCTCCCAAGCATTAATATCGGAGGGTTTGTTATGGGAAAACAGGGATCATGATATTGGTGAAAAACTCTCTGAGATGATAAAGTTGTGTTTCGTACTTGAATTTAATGAGGAGGCAGTGGGATTTGTTATGAAGTCCAGGAACTTGCAGATTTTCGAGGAGGAGTTCCTCGCTTCCCTCTTTCCTTAATTATTAATTAAGGATCCAGACTGATCGATCACCAGCAAGTTAAATAAAATATATATATATACATGCTTCCGTACTGTAAACTTTACTAATTTGTGATTAAAGATATACCGATAGAGCTGACCGATTACCACTAAATGTTTTTTTTCTTAAATATTATTTAAGAAAAAAAATAATTTAATACATTTCTTAATAGTTAAAAAAAATAATAATAAATAAATAAATAATGCACCCAACGGTGCAAATGCTAGGTACTAGGTAGACTGATGCATTTCTCTCTCTCTCTATATACATACATGGTGAACTTTATGTAATCCGTATGGAGGTAGGTAGGAATTGAATTTATGATAAATGCTTGCATGCTTTTATAATTACCATATATAATATATATGTATATTAACTAGAATGAATTTAATTAAGGTATTGTGTTGTTTTGTAAATAAAATCATAAAAATCCGCAAAAGGTATTAAATGATCAAACTCGTACGTTAAGGTTAAAAATTCGCGAATTTTTATTTTTGTGGTATGCACATACATGTAACACGCTTAACAATCTAGCCATGGCCCCTTCATCCATTTTCGATCAGTTAATCAATAGTTATAAATTTCTTGAGACACTAACTAATAATTTCCATCTTAATTACAACTGGATGCCATTCTACGAATTCGGTGCCACTCTCGAGCTAGTTTGCATGCCCTAGATACAGGCCGAGCTGGCTCGCGCTACACAAACGCTATGTTGGTCATGATTAACTCCAAGTACAGAGTAAATAGATAAGGAAAGAGGATGAGGAGGGAGCCTCCTCTCCAACTGAAAAACCGACAAGCCATCTAATTAATTGTGAATAATCCGTCCTACCACGAGGAAGTTCCTTTCTATAGCATTAACAATCATTTCATTGACAAATATAGTAAAACATGTTGCCAAAACCATTTCATTGGCCCACTTTAATTTCCTATTTTCATTTTTATATTAAACTTCCAAACCCTACAATTGAAGAATTTATTATTATTAAGCAACTTTGGCATATAATTAAATATATGTATTTATATCAACAAAAAGAGATCATATTATAACAAAATGGTGATACAAATTGAATAGGAACTTAATCAAGCACACAAATGTCCTCAAAGACGTTCCTTAATTTGGTCAATCTGGGCCAAGCTTACGCTTTTTTAACTTTCTCAACCGTGCCAACCGCTCTCTTTCTTCTTCCTCCTCTATCAATCTAAGTTGCTCTTCATCCTCCTCCCTCGCAATTTTTGCACTGTAAAAGAGTAAAAGGGGAATAAAATTTTAAAAATAAAATAAAATAGCTCGGGAGAAAGGAAGGAAAGGAATGGAAGTGAACATGATTTCATCAAATAGGAGAAAATATCTGAACAATGTCTTAATCAAGCAAAAGTGAAACAATGCAAACCTTCTTTGCTCCTCCCTCATTATATCGGCATAGTTTGCCTCCATATCACTATCATCACCATCATCCTCGTATCTGTTGGGATTGTACCTAATAAAGATTTCACCAGTTCACTCGTCAGATGTCAGGCATTCAGGTATTTATCTTCATTTTTTTCCTATTTAATTCAACATAACAGCACTAAAGTAGCTGCCACAATTGGCTGGCTATTCTGTTAAGCCTAGGTTGACTTTAGATCTACCGCAATGTCCACAAAATAATAATCAATGCCCCATTTCTTTGCACACATAAATTGGCAGTTCTGTTTAACGTTTTACAAGTCTGACAAGAGACAAAATGAATGCCACTTAAACTTTCAATATGCGCTTAAACAAAACAATTGTCTTTTTCCATAAGAACCTTGGCATATAATGTAAGAGATCAAAGGAAAAAAAAATAGACAGAAGATTTTGAGTTTCCTGCTCCAGAATTTTTGAAATCAAACAGACTTCTTCCAACATCCTGCCCAATAACAGAGAGTATTAAATAGATAGTGAGAGAAAACTCTATACCTGAACATTTGTCTGATCATACTGATGGCTTTTACACCATCATCATCATCATCAGAATGCCGACTCACAGGCCTTGGCTTTTTCAAGGGCCGATGGTCCCTGGAAGTCTGATATGATGAAATTTGCTTTTGTGGCTTGTTTATCTGTTGACATTTCATGAAAGGGAGTAGACATTGTGAATCTTTGCAAACTACTGCCATGTAAAATTTCGCAAAAAGAACTGAAAAGGCAACATGGAGTTGTACAAGTGTGCGTCTGCAAAGGGTGGGCACAAACCTTTGGTTTTGACAATGTCAATGGCTGTTTTGGCACCATTTTAGATTTATTAGACTCTAGTTGTCCCCTTTTTTGTTCTAGGGGCTGCTTTGGAGCAGATGAGTGCACTTGTGAAGATGATCTCTGCATGCCAGGCAAGGAATGTTTTGCAGCTGGTGCAGAAACCTTCTTCTCCACGGCAGCCTTCTTGTCCGTGGTAGCAACTGGGTTCTTCAAAGGCAAACCTTTTGGCCCCACAGGCCGGCCTGGCCCATTTCCAAAGTTGCTACCAAGTTGTTTTCTTGAATCTGCTGTCTTACTAGCAGAAGTCAACTTGGACCCTGCTTTGGAATTAAACTGACCATTCATAGAAACAGTTTTCCTTCCTTCATGTCTGCCACTGCTGCCCGAAGGTTCTTTACTCTTCTTCATTGGCACATGGGCAGCTCGCGCCTCTTCAATATCAGCAAAAACCCTTCATAAGTTCTCTCAATGAAATAGTTTGATATAAGTACAATAGAGCAAGAGGAAGTGAAGCGGTAACCACCATGACCACGATTTGGAAAGGAGACATTTCTAGGTGGAGGTTCTTTAGAAGAAGCAGGAAGCTCTACATCGTCGGATAAAAGAAATGAATAATCTCTTGTATCCTTGAGTTTTTGGACTTTAGTCTTTAACTGCATAAATAGAAAACTTATTGCATGGATGAAAAGGACTCGCATACACTTGTAAATGTTCATAGACCAACACAAAACAGACTGCTCTATGTATACCTCAGTTTTGACTTTTGGTAGCTGGTGATGCGATCCAAGTTTTGGCCCTTTAGACGTTGAAGTGTCCTTTTTGTTCTGCAAGTTAACAGCAAAACAAAAACTTAAGACCACTTGCATTCAGCACATATTTCCCACACACATCAGGACAAAGCCAACTTCAAGAATATTAGAATACAGAATCATAAAATTAACAATCATTTTGAGAAAAAGAAGGAGAAATTGTTTCTCTCACAAGGCAAAGCAGAACATCAGGAAGTCATTACATTCAAAAACCATTTATTTATGCAAATTAAATACGAACTGTTGTCAGAGGAATGGGACTATATGGCCAAAGGAGCAGACAATTTAATAGAAAAAGAAATGGAAAATTAAATTAAATTGGCAATAAAAGAGGGTAGAAATAATAAAAACCAGAAAGAAATAATGTCCATTATATGCTTGCATTTCTATCCAAAACAAAATATTTAAAAGCACCAAAATTTGTGAATATAGAAGTAATGGGAATTTAGTTCAATACCTGTTGCAATCCTCAAGTGGAAAATTTTTCCCTATTCATCTTTCAAAATACTAGGTGTCATTGGCAAAAGTCATTCCAAACACATATAACAGTGCACAGAAAGTTCGATACCATTTATGGCATACAACCAACAAACATCCCAAATAAGGGTCTCAAATTTCTGAGGTATAAAACCAAACAACTAACTTCTCATATGTCTAAAGGCAATTTCCCTGAACCTCATCTACAAGTTAACCTCACAGAATCAGCTTATACCAAGAATTATTTTATGTAAAAACATTTCATTCTCTTGAATGCACCAAACTTTCTAGTTTATCTTCACATTATTAAAAATATTGTAAATAAATGACTAAAGGTACATTGAGAAAATCACTTTGGATGCATGCCCCAAAGGTGGTCCCATCAATGGTGATTCAAAACCCTATATCAATATATATATGACAGCTTGAGACAGATCAGATTTGCTGCAGATCTGAGGTTTAAAGTACATACGCCATGGAAGGAGTTTGAAAGTCTGGATGCCAAATGGTTGGTTTCTAACAATGACTTGCTTTCTTGTATTACTCTTTGGGCAATTACTGGTTGAGAATTGCCAAAGAAGGATCCGTAACTGCATAAATAAGCAAAATAAGATAGTCAGGAATCTATATCACTGAAAACTTCATTGCTATTTTCCACATGGAATATTAACCATAAGCAGAATAAAACATTAGACATTAAAATCATATCACTTTATAGGCCCATGTCATGCACTCGCACACATAAGCATGTACGTCAAGTTTGATGGTCCTAATTCTTTAAAATTCTCCAAGTCAATGGGCACAGGTCATGCTGACGTCAAACCATTTGTCCATGTTTATGCAACAAAGCTCACCAAACCACAATAGGATATTTTCATTTCAAAGTTTCATTCAAGTATCTACAAACAAATACTGTATTCATTACAGTAGAAGACATTACTAACAAACATGAGCACATGTCAACACGCTTGAGAATCAAATAAGCACTTCACTCAAGCAACTATTAGATCACACATATTCCATGTCAATCTCTACTCAAACTCTTACTAACTTTTTTTTTTTTATAAGTAATCAACATTATTAAAACAAATGAAACTAGGCGGAGACCATGTACACAGAAAGTATACAAGATGAGACACCTAGTTACATTCTAGAAAGCTGAAAAGAAAACAAAAACTCATGAACAATCCCTCCCTTTAATACAATAGCAGAAAACCACTGAAAAAGAGAAGACAAAGAAATTCCAGATATCCCCCGCTGCTCTTTCCCTGTTGTTAAAACATCTGTCGTTCCTTTCTGTCCATACACACTTGGGGAGCTAAAACCTCCACCACCCTCTTAGGCATAACCCAACTCAGCCCTACTCTACCAAGAATACCAATCCATAACTCCCTAGCCGCCTCACAATGAAGAAAAAGATGATCAATCAATTCACCATCCTTTCTACACATGAAACACCATTCCATAATAATCATACCACGTTTTCTCAGATTATCAATCATCAAAATCTTCCCTAGTGCAGCAGTCCAAGTAAAAAAGGCAACTTTAGACAGCGCACAAACCTTCCAAATGCTCTTCCACAGGGAAAAAAACATGCTGTTGAGCGGACAACACCTTATAAATGACTTAACAGAAAATTTATTGCTCCCCGAGTGTTTCCACAGCAACCGATCTCTCCCATTTGCATCTATCTTTACAGAATACAAAAAACTCAAACAACCTGTAATCTCATCAAGTTCCCAATCCTGTGCATTTCTAGTGAAAATAACATTCCAATGTACAGCCCCATCGACACGACACACCACCTCTGAAACAGCAACCTGCTGATTACCAACCAAACTGAAAACTACAGGAAAAACAACATAAAGAGGTCTTTCACTACACCACTCATCAAACCAGAACCAGATTCTATCACCAACTCCAACTTCAAACTTGATATGTTTTTCAATCTCTACTCAAACTCTTACTCTAATTGAATGAGGTATGAACCTATATTCTTAAGTTTCAATATATACTGTGATATATGTATTAAGACAATCTCGTGTGATTTTTGGGAAGTTAGAATGCATGTAAACCACCAAACAGAGGCTGTTTGGCCCACTAGGGGTAGCTGACAATTATTAGTGATTCATGAGCTTTTGGTAAAACAAATGCTAACATACTCAAACTTGACTTCTAGAGCCATTTGGGGTTGTTCTTGGAAAGTGTTCTGATAAATTTTCAAATATCTAAGCATGCCACGTTTTTGGTATGCACATGGTTTAGAAACATTTTCCTTCCTAGACACTAGCTGCTGTGTGTCATACAACAGTGAACAAATCAAACTGACGACTCAAATATGCAAGAAATCATGGCTTAACAAATGAATGACAAAACTTACTTATCAAAAAAATAAAAAAACAAATGAATGTTCATGCTTACATTATATATGCAAATATTTCCACCTTTTCGAAAAAAATCTGGTTTTTGAGTTACAAAACCATACAAACATTTTACATGCTATGAGTGGGTGCCTTGAGTGTCCCTCAACTCTAGACATGTCAAAAACGAAATCCATGATTTTACTAGCTCTATATCGTTGTTGTGCTGCTGCCAGGCTCCTGGCAGCAAGTGAATTGTGTGCGCCCTGCCTCTGGTTTCAAAGTATCATTTTATAGGAATCTGTTACGCATGTTTCTAACTCATTTTACATGCAATACTAGGTGGGGATAGGATTCTAGGTGCTGTCTAGGTTGCCGGCAGCAACCTTAATTTTTAGTGCTTCTAGAAGTTGGGTGGTTTCTCGCATTTTCCCGACCAAGGTTGAGTTGAAGGAAATCCTTGGCTGCTTCAACAGCAGCTTTGCCATGCAAGTTCACTAAGATGTGAATACCAGCAAACTGCCATACTATAACATAGGGGATATTTAATGCTGACACGGAAGTTTTGATGTATTGAAGATAAATCCTCAACAATATTGCAGCAGAGTTTAGGAGACTTCCATTTTTTTTTTATTTTTTGATAAGTGAGTTTAGGAGATTTCTTCTAGTGGATTTGGTGGAGAGAACTCAAGGAAGAGGGCTGTAGGATGGCAGCAACTACTGAATGACAGTACATGCTTCAAAGCACACATAGAGAGAGTAGCAGACTCACAGAACTCACTTGGGAGTTGCTGTCACAGCAGCGAACTTGATAGAACTTGGTTGCATTTTGTGCAAGCCTTGAGCAGCCTAAAATATTATGCTTTAGTGAATCAAGCCGGCATTCAAGAGGAAGGAGAGAGGGTGCTCAGGGCTGCATCTTAGCTAGGGTGGCAGTGACTGGTTTGCCACAGGAATCGTTGTGTAGACAGGGAGGAGAGTGGCTGTAGTCTCTCTCTCTCACTGACTTTTGAGAATAAAGGTGCTGGGAGTGTTTCTTGGCTGCTGGGCAAAAGAGTAAGGGCCAGGTGGTTTCTCTATTGCTGCCTTGTTGGTTAATAGGCCTGAGAGGCTGCTCGGGTTAGTATAAAGGGGTGGCAGCTAGGGTTTCACTTGGGTAGAAAAGATATTTTTTTATGGGTAAAATAAAATTTTATTGAAATATAAGTATAGGTGTTGCCCAAATACATAAGAAGTATACAAAAGAAAACACCTAATTACTCGGGAAGAAAAGGGTTTTAGGGTTTCTGAACCTGAGGGTGATATATGAGCATAGGGGCTGCTGCTGGTATAATCATGGCAAGACCCTTATTTCGAATTTTATTAGAAATATACTAGGGTTTCTTGGGAACAAGTGGCAGCCTTGATGTTACGAGGGAAATCTGGAAATTTCAAAGGGAATCAGAGCTGTAAAGGCCGGCAGCTATGATTTGAGAGAAGAATATCCGATTTTCAGCATATCCTAGGAAGATTATCCAGGAATTTTGGTGGGAGGAACTTCATAACATGGTCTTAATATGCTTAGTGGTAGCTGTGGTGACAGCTTGAAAACTCATCAGGTCAACCTCTGACATAGAAGTCATAATTGAATCCTAAGATCTCGGTAGCCTCTTCATGGTGAGTTTCCCAAAGCTTGATTCTAGGTCACTTGCATGCAGTTTCCATAACTCTAAATCATAAATATTTCCTAATTCAGTCCTAAGGGTTGGCAGCTGCAAGAATTAGCAGTTTTTTTCTAGGATTTCTGACATAATAAGCCAGCCGTTTTTTTTTTTTTTTTAACAAGTCATAATAAGCCAGCTGTTACAGATAAGGAAGCTTCCATTTGTCTAAGGGATCATGTTAGGCAATTTGTCAAGTTGAAAACTTACCTTAAATGACACATTTCTACCAAAAACGAAATCTGGAATCCAATCAACAATTATAATTCACCCATATGTAAACAACAAATAAAAAAGCAGAAAATCAGTTATGCCTGTGGGCCTGCAATTAAAAAAATCACCCAGATTTCTGAGCTGGGTGTGACAATATAGAACACTGTAAGCCTCACCTGAGAATCATATATAATCAATCTGGGAAAAATGGCAAATGTTACTCTCTTTTTTCTTCAAGTCAAAATATTGATAGGCCAACTAATTTAGGCTAGTTTATATTTAATTAAATCAGGCAATACAATAAATCTTTATTCTTTATCCTAATTGCTTTTGATGAGCAACTAAATGTCACTTTACAAGTTCAGGTGCCATCAATCTTGCCACTAGTTAATTTGGAATTCACAAAAAGCAGTCAATCAACACACTTGCAACTACACATAATACAAGATTGATTCCATGGTTTTTCAAATGACAATGCCTGATGAGCTTGAAAACAGCTTCAAAGTGTATTAGTTCATTGGTAAACAATACTATAATGAATGCAAAAGCAAATACTCTGCAAAGATCCACATGATCAAAGTTATTGTGGCACAATATTAATTGAAAGTACTCAGTTAAGATTGAAAATCCCAAAACAACAAAAGAAAATACAAGCCCACAAAAAACCAAGAAAAGTCAGAAAGAAGAGAAAAGTCCATGTTAAACTGGTAGAAAATGATTATGTCATGTTAGTAGAAATAAGCACATATGTAACGCCCTCCAATGGAAGGCTCAAGTCACATGGCCTATACTCCAAAAGGACTAATCAATGATATAATTGGAGCCCCATTGAAACATTATAAAGAGCAAGAACTTCTCCTTCACAAGCAATGTAGGATCCCCATACACCACCTACCCTCACTAATATATATATATATATATATTGTCGGGAAACCTCTCTAAGGCAGGGCGCTTTGGACCGACCCCTGTAGAGTAAACCGTGGTCACGTGCACCGCACCCTCTGAAGTTTCTTTACATGGAACTGGTTAAATCGCTGGTTCTTCACCAAGGGTGTGGCCCCAAAGGATTGTTTGCACCCATGAGTTATTGAACATTGGACCTTGAAGGGGTGTGATACTCCAAAACCAAGACCTTCACCACTTAGGCCAACCCCTTAGAGTTCCTACCCTCACTTATCATATGGGATATTGCAATCTCCCCCCCTTAAATTCCCGACGTCCTCATCGGGCCCATCCATCATAGGTGGCAATGCTCAAGTTCCAGATTTCTGGTTGGGATTGGCTACGATACCATCTGTAACACCCTAATGGAAGGCCTAAGTCACATGGTCTATACTCCAACATGAATAGTCAATTATACAGTTGGAGCCCCATTGAAACATTATAAACAGCAAGAACTTCTCATTCCCAAGTAATGCGGGATCCCATACACCACTTACCCACACTTATCCCGCAGTATATCACAACATCACTTACTTAAAAAACCAAGAAACATCATAAGGCTAATTCCATGTTAAACTAGTAGAAAATGATGCTATGTCATGTTAAGAGAAATAAGCACATCACTTACTTATCATATGGAAGTTTCTTCTTCATCTCATTTGAACCATTTTTTGAAGAACCATTATCCTTTTTCATCTGCTTTCTGATTTGGTCTTTCAATTTTTGCCTCAACTCTAGATACTCTAATTCCTCTCTAGTAGGCTTTGGATCTTCCTCTTCATATCCCTCCTCCTGCCCTTCTCCAGGATCTTCCTCTAGCTCTTCCCCTTCCTCCTCATACTCATCATAATCTTCAAGTTCTCCATGCAATTCCTATATCATCATAACCAGTGTCAAAATGTCTCCACAGCAGAAGAGTTCGAACATAATAATGAATTAAACAAAAATCCAAGTCTGCTTACATCTCTATCATATCCCCGCATTTTTGTGTTGGACATTGTTTAGGCAATCAATATAATACCTGAAAAAAATTCAAAACCAATTAGTAAAATCAATACAAGTTCGTAATTTATTTATTTTCTAGAAATAAACATCTAGACAGTGACCATTAGAAATTTTCTTTACCATTTCAACATTCTTTAGCATGTGAACTGAAATGATGAATTAGTACTATGTAAAGTTTTGATTTCCATTCTGGTGGTCATTCTGATTTATGCGATGGAACGGAATATTTGGGCACCCATGTGTACCAGGGTATGGTTTCAGAATTATCACTATATATATATACATCTATATATATATATATGTATTTCATACTTCATTAAATAAAACATAAGTCATCATCTATCAACTAAAAAAATAATTAAGCATTATAAAAGCAAAGAATATTAATTCTTCAAATTTAATAAGTATATTGCAATTACTTTTTTTTTTTTTTTTGATAAATAAGTATATTGCAATTACTTTGTATAATTATGGAGCAGAACCAAACATTATGACTTGTGAGCCTACTTGCTTGTCTACATCGTAGTTGATTGTCACAAACAGATTAGCCCCAGTTTGATATTCAGTTAACAAGATTTATCTAAGACAAATGGTCCATGAATTTGCACAACCAAACACACAAATGTTCTATCAAATCTTTTGAAATATCTGGCTTTAAAGGAATCCTGATAGAACATAGATTCATATTGAAAAACAATTCTACCCATGAGAATTACAATGCATACCTGAATTCCTCTATATATGGGGATGGACGTTCATCATCCAGAGCAGAGAATAGGACATTTGGCTACAACAAATTGATATTACATAATGAAATCCCTAGAAGAAGATACCGAAGAGGATTTACATTAAACTGTTCTCCATCATGGTAATCTTTGGTTGAAATTATAACAATATGATCTAAAAAAACCGCGGATATTGAGTACAACTAATTACCATCTGCAACAACAAACTTTCCCTTATTTTTTACTGTCATCTTTCACTTGAGAATATATGATAAGTGAGACTAAGCCATAACTTAACTTAGAAACAGAAATTTTGAGAGCTTGATTTAATAAAATCAACACTTTTCCTGATTATCATCAAATTGATACATAATATTCATCAAATAAACAAAAGGGTAGCATAAAAACCCATCACAACAGTTAGGGAGACTGCCAAACTTACCGTGGATGATGGTAAGACTAGAGAAGAGTGTGAGACTGCTGGGTGGGTGGAAGCGTAGCGCACGTTGGGTTGGAATTGCGGAAAACGCAGCTATGACTGGGCCATGTGTGACTGGAAGTGGAAGCCAAAATCGTGATGGTAGTGGGACGTGAAGACTGGGCCACTAGAGAACTTGCCAAAAAAATTTCATGTGTAACCTGAAGTTTTCAAGTGAAAATAAAACTTTTGAATTCAATTCCAATGGTCATTTTGGTTTAGATACTGGAACGGAATATTTGGTAACAGTGTGTATCGATGTAGCATTTCGGGATTACTCAATATATGCATATCTATATATATAAAGCTTATAATAAACAAATTTTTTTAATAAGTAAATCTATATTTTTTTTTATAGGTAATAAGTAAATTTATACTTAATAATAACTCATTATCTATCATCTTGAAAACAAAAAAAAAAAAAAAAAAAAAAAAAAAAAATCATCAAATGAACATAAAACATTGATAATTCATAGTTCATTAATCCCATATTCCTCCATAACTGACAAACAAAATGAACTGGAACAACACATTGTTTTAAAAATTGGAACATCACATTGTTTTATTAGTTTTGAATCACATAAAAAAAAAAAAATTAAGAGCAAGCAAATCCCACCTTTATTTTCCTTGGTCCCAATAAGTACAAAACAAAAAATACTTCTTACTTAGAAAAAAAAAATACAAAACAATAATCAGATTTATGTGACACAAACTGGCAACACAATTGTTTTCTCTTTTTTTCTTTTCCTGTTTTTCACGTGTGTGGAAAAGGGTTCCAGGCAAGATTGAACACTAAATTTTAATCCAAGGTGAGATTTATATATAATAGTTTTCCTACTTACTAGATGCTAATTCTTGGTTCTTATGTGGGTCTTGCACTATGGAGCAGATTTGTGGTCACATTGATTAAAATGTTTACGTTTATCATTAACAAACAATGAACAAAAGGATGCAGTTGCAGAGGGTAGAGTTTCCAAAAAGGTTCTGCCGCCAATAAGGGAAAATCCACACAAACAAACACAACTAAGGGGCACAAATGAGTAGAACCAGCCATCACAGCCGAATGAATCACAACCGAGATTGACCAAAACAAGAGAAAAATCCAGCTCAGGGACAAAAAAAAATGGGCATCCGGGAATCAATCACAACAGCCTCCTCGGTGGGCATATCAATCACAGAGATATATAGAGAGGCACGAGAGTACCTATATTCCGTCACGTGTTTCTTGTGGCGCCGCAGGTCGAGTGGCGGTAGAATGCGTCTCCAGTGGGTGGGGCGGATCAATCTAGGGATTTTTGCACCAGAAGTGTTAGGGCACGTAAAGAGAGAGAGAGAGAGAGAGAGAGAGAGAGAGAGAGAGAGACGGTTGTGGGGCTTACCTGTAGGAACGGGAGGGGTGTCTCAGGCGGCTGTGTGCGGCGGCGGTGGTATCGAGACGACGGTGGAGGCAACTGTAACAGTAAACATTAATAATTTTGCCCAAAACTCGTGGAGAGAGAGAGAGAGAGAGAAAGAGAGAGAGAGAGAGATAGTCAGGGAGAGAGGAGGAGGAGGAGAGAGAGAGAGAGGGAAAGAGACCCACCTGAGATGGAGCCAACGAATGGTGGTGGTGGTGGGCGGAGATGCAGGGAGACGACAGGGGGGCAGAGGGCCAGCGGGGAGAGATCGGGAGCTTCTGAAATATTTTATTGAATTTCAGAAGACTCTCGCGATGGTCTTCTGTTTAACTTTTTGTGGGGCCGAATTGGCAATGCCACTTGAGTTTATGTGAAAGAACTGAGAAGTCTGATGCCTAAAAAATAAAAAAGAAAAAAGAAAGAATGAAGTATGATGATAGGGAATATTCGAATTTTTT
Organism: Carya illinoinensis; assembly: GCF_018687715.1. Taxonomy (NCBI): domain Eukaryota; kingdom Viridiplantae; phylum Streptophyta; class Magnoliopsida; order Fagales; family Juglandaceae; genus Carya; species Carya illinoinensis. The sequence continues at coordinate 2,114,676 of NC_056763.1, forward strand.
TTTATATAAAAAACTGTATAAAATTTATAGTTAATATTACTCAACAACATAAATGATATTTTATTTTAAAAAAATATAAGATGATAATTTTAAAAAATAAAATAAAAGGAGGATGGAATATATGCTTGTTCTCAGTTCTCAGTTCTTCTTCTTCTTCTTTTTTTGATAAAATATACTTTATTCATTAATAACCAACATTATAATTTTGACTTAAAACATATATTACAAGCCAACTACAATATTAATAGCTCCCTAATACACAACTATAATTGACATGATTTAATCCATATTATAAATCTCTACAAACTACCGTCTAAGAGACAGGACAACTCTATCCAAGATAGAGTTAACAAATCTCATATTCAATCAAAGATGTAATAGAGAATACACTCTACAGACAAAAGTACAAAAGACATACTTTACGAACAAAAGTTTAAGAGGCAAACTCTATGTACAAAAGTCCAAGAGACACACTATATGGACAAAAGTTGAAGAGACTATGTTTTTTTTTTTTTAGTTTTTTTTTCTAAAACAAAAGACAAAACAGAAATTAAATATACATAGAAAAAAATGAATTACATTTTAGAAATAAATAGATCCGCATTTTCAACTTTGAATAAAAAACATCACAAACAAAGTAATTATGATGGCGCATGAGAGCCATGTGCCACCTTGGGAGTATTGTGGTCAATCATGATTGAAATAACTGGTGACCCTGGACCTAGAAAAGCCGCACGTGGTAGCAAAAAAGCACCCTTAATAGGTCGCGTAGATTTCACAAGCCCACTTTGGACCGCACGTGTGGCTTATGCGCATTGTTGTTTGGCGAAATTCTTCACTCGTCTAAAGGATCGACGCCTTGGAAGACCTGCGGTACAGTGTGTGGTGGTCGCCAAAAATTGGAGTGCAGCAAATCAACTTTCTTCCATACTTAGCCTTGAAAAAACAACCAAATAAAAGAAAAGAAAAGAATAAAACTAGAGAGGAGAGGGAGTATGGATGAAGGAAGGAGGAGGGGGGAGGAGCCGCTCCTCTGCGCAGGTTTTGATTTGGTAGTAGTTTTTAGAGAGGAGTCTCTCTCTCTAAACTAGGGCCGGTTGCTTTCGATTGATTTCTAGCCTCAATTCTCAGTTCAAATAGGTGAAAGAGGGTGTCTGAATCAAGATCTAGTTAATTGGACAAAACTGGCTTCCCAATATAAATGTAGATCCAGATAACCATATCTGCATTCTTAACTAAATTAGAACAAAATATGTACCAAATCCGATCCAAATAGTTACATGTAGGGAATGCTCAGAGAATGAGATAAGATGGAAAATTTATAAATAATAGTAAATTAATTTGTAAATAATAGTAAAACAGTTTGAGTTTTGATATTTTATATGTTGATGGGCCTCTTTTTATAAGGACTTTTCTAGACATTTAATAAGTGGGCTCAACACGTAAAATATTTAATTAATGAGGTTGAGTGTAAAATAAGGTTTTGAACTCAAGACTTTTACTCTGATACCATATGAAATTATTTATTCTAAAAGTTTAAACTGATGAGAATATATAGATTTAATCATTTATATTTATCATAACTAAGTTCAATTATGATGTGAATGTTTAGTTACAACAGTTGTCCCCAAAAATTAAGATAAGCTTATGCCTAGGGGGACCAAAAAAACCAATTGGACTAGACCGACCGAATTTACTATGTAAAACTTTTAATATGATATTTTTTTAATTTTTAAATTAGTTATATCAATTGAAAACAAGTAATTATGTGATTTTCTTCTAACTAATTATAAGTAATTATGTAATTTTCTTCTAACCAAATTACGAATTATTTATGCTTAAATTATATGAAATATTTAAGGGCATTATCTATTTATTATTGATAATATACATGCTATTAACATTATTAATTTATTTTACTTAATTAAAACTAGGGCTGTAAATGAATCAGTCTATTCAATAGCTCGTTTGGTATTCGCTCAGTTAAATTCGAATTGAACTCAACTCGTAAAAAGGCTCATCCGTGAAAGCAAATACTCGCTCAATTTACAAATGACACATATTTGACAAAATTCGACTCAACTCTGCTAAGACTCGTTAAGGCCCGTTCGTTTATGCTCGAGTCGACTTGTTAGCTTGACTCGATTATAACTCTTTCGTATATTGATAAATATATACATACACATATGTATATATACGTATTAGCTAATAATATAAGCATACCACTTTTATGATTAAATATATAATATGTAATCTAATTTCGTATGTCTATATAGTGAATATACTTCATAGGTATATTTTATAATTTGTATAATAATTAGTCGGTAAAATTTAATAATTTCATATATTAATATATGGAAACCATATATGAAATAGATATATACTATCATATTAAGTATATGTATTAATAATATATATAGGCATATAATATATTGTTATTTTGGATAAATATCAACTAGTTATATATTAATTATTTATAAATTTTTTAAAATTTTATAATTCAATAGAGGTTTTACTTGTTAGTTGTATAAATTCAATAGTAGATATTTTATTTATTTATTTATTTTATTAATTATTAAATCTTATTCAAAAAATAAAAAAATAAATAATTCGAGCTCGGCTCGACTCGAACTTATTTGTGTGATGAATTCAAGCTCAAGTTCGAGTTAAGAGTTTAACTTATCGAGTCGAGTTCAAATAAAGAATAAAAAAAAAATCTCGAGCTCAAGTATTTTGAGTCAAGCCGAACTCGGTAAGCCATAGACCTGCTCGGCTCTGCTCAATTACAGGCCAAATTAAAACAATTATTAGTTAAGTATTGTTAATTCCTTAATTTGCACAATAGACCAAAAGGGAGGAAAAAATGTCACCGATCAACGATGATGGTTTGGACTTCGATACAATGTTATTTGCATTCATTTATAAAATAAATAGTAAGACTATTCATTCGACTGGTACCACCTCGAATATAATGTTTCGATCCGACCTAAAACCAAAAAATGTCAAATGGAAGTAACTGACTTCTTACACTTACCCGATTAACCGAATCCGAAAATGGTTTGGACAGAAACGGGTATTCTGACCTAAATCTTTTATATTTTTATATTTATTTATTTATTTTGGAGGGAATTGCATGTCAAATTCTTGAGAGAGAGAGAGAGAGAGAGAGAATATTTACGCAAGAATGGGCTTCAAGACTTCCCATAACTGGGGAGCAAACGAAATACCATGACCCAAACGTTTTCAATGAAAAAAACCATTTAAATGCCATGATATTTTACAAGACACCACCAATGCCAAGTAGATTTATGCAAGAATGGGCTACAAACATTTTGTATGGAATATCACTAATATTATCCCAAATTACACCATTAAATTAGGATAAAAAAATTTGATTAGGATCTTTATCTCTCATTGTTCTAAATCCAATGCTAAGTACCAGTAATAAATAAAAAACAATTACTAGAATTTTTAACATGACACATCCAGCAACTTCTTTACTAGATATAGGCTTGCTTGAATTGTCAAAACCTCCTTCCGCAGCTACCAACCATTATCACTTCAACAAATTATGAAAAATAATAATAAAAAGTGCCACCACTTACTAGCTTTTAGAATCAAAAGCAGCCAAACTCAATGAGGCAAACAGCTCACGAACATTTACAGAATTATAGCCATTGTTACAGAAGATTTGAGGTCCAAATGGGGCCATTCTGTTGCTCACAATGGAAAGCATGATTATAATCACCCAATGATATATATTTATAGAGTGTTGCCGAAACTTTGAGATCTTGAACTTTCAAAATCCACTGACGAAACTTTGAGATCTTGAAGAACCTTCGAGGGCCTTCGGTTCATATATTGACTTCAAGAGCCTTGGCTTGATCTTTTGACTTTGAGAGAAACTGGAAGATGGATTAAGAGAGAAGATGGAGCTAGTGAGAAGAGAAATTAGTAAAGAAGAGATAACAGAAGAGGAAGAAGATGGAAGAAAAAGTGAGACTCTGAGAGAGCTAAAGAGGTGAAGAGTAAATGAGGCACTTAGGGTTTTTTTTGGCTTTTATATGGAGTGGACAAGCGCCTTCTCAGATGAGTTTTTTGGTGTAGGTATGAAGTAATTACCCGACCCTAACCATTTAAATTTGAAAAATGGGTAAACATTTTCAAAAACTGGAACAAGCAAACGGTTCAATCATTTTGATCTGGTTCAGGTCAGGTCTGTGGATATTTTGAACAGTCCTAATAAATAATAAACAAGCCAATAAAAATAAATAAAAAGAGACAGGAGCATTTATGTAGTTCGCATAAAAACCTACGTTCACAAGTTGTTTGAGGGCGAAATCCACTACAATGGATAATTTCATAGGCCTCATGTATCTCTCAATACAATGGAAGAATTTAAGGAAGATCTTTTAGAGTTGCTATGTGTGGTGAAGTAGTACGTAGGGAATTTCTGTGGAGAGCCTCTCTAGAGAGCTTGTGAAGGGTTCTTATGGAGGATTCATCTGAGTTATGGGGGATCTCCTTCTTCTAAATAGGTCTATTTCATTGGAGTAATTGAGTCCAACTTTTATTGTGAAGCCTATTCCTTTTAGAAGTCTGGGTCTCTTCTAGTTTGGAAACTTGTCGTATCTCTTCTTAGCTTTATCTTTTAGTTTGATTTTTGGCCTTATCTCGATGCTAAATTGTAGGCTAATGATTTGACCCCTACAAATGCCCATGATCCTTAAGGGCTATTTGCTAGACAAGAAAGCCTCGAGAATCTTCAAGTTAATAATCTGTAGAATAAAATTTAAAACTTGATCATTGGTTTCTCATTTGGTCCCTAGTTTTTTGTTTAAGGGCTATTTGCTAGACAAGAAAGCCTCGAGAATCTTCAACTTAATAATCTGTAGAATAAAATTTAAAACTTGATCACTGGTTTCTCATTTGGTCCCTAGTTTTTCTGTTTGTTTCTTGGTTTTCTATCCATTTTGTGCTAAGCGGTAAAGAATTTAGCTTGGAGAGATAAGCAAGAGATGTATCAACTGCATTAGATGCAAGCACAAAACTCTGCTTTGGCGAGAGATGTACTTGATCATATTAGGTGTGGGTGTGGAGCTCAATTTGGGCGAGAGGTATACTCGATTGCATTAGGTGCGAGCGCGAAGCTTGATTTGGGCTAGAGAAGTACTCAACCGCGTTTAATGGGAGCGCGAAGCTTGATTTTGAGTTTATTTATTTTTGTGGATGTTTGCCTAAGAGATTATTTATTGTCAGTAAAAAGTACATATTTCCATGATTGATATTTTGTGTGTATTTTTGTGATCACTTTTGCTTTTATCAGTAGTAGTGGATTTTTTACCCCTTGGTGAAAATTGTTGTTGGTGTTCTCGTTTTGTTGTTGGTCTTTGTTAGTAGTAATCCACGCTTAAGTGGTCAAGAAGCCTTTCGACTCCCTGGGTCCACATTAGGTGGTTGTTGAGCCTGTCGACTCGTTGCCGAAGAAAACTTGCGCGCTATGGTTGTGGAGCTTAGTGGCTCGTTCCCAAAGGTAACCTGCCGGCAACGTTTGTTGGAGAAGATGATGTGCTTGTATTATTGTCCAGGTGAGAGAGGTCAGGCAATCCAGAGAGTTGCCCACCTATTAGGCACCTGGGAGGTCAAGAGATTCTTGACCTTTCCAGCCTATTGGCTTATCACGAAGGAGGTTTGGCAGTCTGATAACTTGTCCCACTTGTTGACTCTCAGCGAGGTGTGAGTGGGGTTGGGTAGTCCCTAACCCTTCCTTTTTTTGTAGGCACTGTGAGTTTTTAGAATCATCATTGGTGTTTAAGAGTCGTGTGGTTTGTTGACCTCCGCACCTTTTTTCCTAGGCACAATGATTCTTTCAACTTGTAATTAGTGTTTAAGGGTCGAGTGGTCTATTGAATTATGTGCCATTTTTCTTGAGCACCATGAGTCTTTGGACTCGTCCTTGGTGTTTAAGGATCACGTGGTCAATTGACCTCCACATCCTTTTTCCTGGGTATTGCGAGTCTTTAGACTAGTTATTAGTGTTTACGAGTCACGTGGTCTATTGACCTCCATGCCCTTTTTTCTTGGGTACCATGAGATTTTGAACTCATCATTGATGTTTAAAAGTCACGTGATTTGTTACTCCCACACCCTTTTTTCTTGGGCATCGAGAGTTTTTGGACTTGTCATTAGTGTTTAATGATCATGTGGTCTCTTGACCTCTACGCCATTTTTTCTAGGTACCGCAAGTTTTTTGACTCATCATTAGAGTTCAACTGTCTTGAGAGTTTTTCACCAAAAACCAAATAGTTTAGTATAATACAAATTACAAGTTTGAGATTTGTAAACATGAGCCATTCCTTTAGGGTGTGGTGAAGGCTGGTGACACATGGGCGATGCCCGCAGGCAGCCATGCTTTTGGCATTGATGAAGGCCCAGTGCCCGCGATACCGAGTGGTCTATTCTGATGCAACAAATTGAAAAGCCTGTGTGACACCTGGGAGGGGCTTTGTAGCCAAATGTTCCATGCCACGTGGGCAATTTTCACGAAATATATTTCTGAGGCATGGAGCCACTCAAATTCTTGTGGAACCTCAAGGAGTTTCGGTGGAAAAAATCTCCAAAAGCCAAATTTGTTAGTAAAAATAAAATTTAAATAGCAAGTTTGAAATAGGTAAACTAGAATAATTTATTTGCTGGTTTTTTTTGTTTGAGCTAGCTTTGTTTTGTTTCCGGGTGAGGAACTTGTTGTCTACCTATTGGAATTCTTTGCCCGCCAAGAAGGCGGCCAGCTGGTTTTTGTGTGTGTTGCTCGCCCATATTTGTTGGCTCGCCAAAGGGTGGTGAGCTAGCTTATTGGGCACGTGGTGAGGCGAGGAACTTATTGCCCATCACAAGGGGGTGAGTCACTCATGTAGCCTTAGTCGATACGTACTGATTGTGGCGAGCAAACTCAAGGTGGTGGGCAAAGCTTCCATGCCAAGTGTGGGGGCAAAAGTGTTTTTGCCCACTATGATTAGCTGAGTCCCACCAGTCCCTAGCTCCCGATGATGAGTAGTGGCCTCCCAGTGACATCTTCACGGTGGCAAGTAACAGTCTTCTAGTGGCAAGTAATTCTCTTCTGGCGATAGAAGCTTCTATTGTTTGCCAAGTTGATGAAGGTCAACACGATGGTGACAAAAAGCGTTGGAGCTAACACGGTGTGGCCGTGGGTGGCACCACAAGCTCACGTTATAGCATCGGCATTGAACAGCTCTCACGATGAGCTTTGGTGATGGTTGCACAAAGCTTTACAACAGTCTTGGCTAGTGTGCAAGAATCACTATGACGGCGACAAAAAGAACCAGAGCTCCAAGGTGTGGCTGTGGGTGGCACCACAAGCTCACGGTTGGGTTGGGATGGCAAACACGTTGTGGCGTCAGCGTCAAGCAACTCCCACAGCTAGCTTTGGCGGTGGTGGTGAGGGGTAACGATGAGCAAAGCCTCCATGGTCGGGGACCATATCTTCAGTGAGAGAAAGCTCCGATAAGCTAGGTGGTTGCTGGTGGCTAGACCTTTGGGATGCACAACAATGTGCATGCTCTGCCCAAGCTGTGCCCGATGCAACTAGGTTCCATGGTTGAGGAACCACCTCATGTTAATAGAAATAGTCGGCGGTGGGAGTCTGCCACCTCACAGACACCGATGTGTGGGCCTCTAACCAATTGTTGCTCTTTGCTCATACTATGTACGAAGTGCACTGCGCACCGCTACAATGAGTGATCAACAAAAGACTTCGTTGTTGTTGTGTCTCCGCCATGAATGGTGGACATCTTCAAGCCTCGCCATGCTTAGGGGGTGGTAGTTGCAGGTCTGAACTCTAGCGCTTTATGTGCACTATGCATGGCACATGCATAGTGCATGCTACCCTCTCACGCTGCCCTCACACAGTTTGAGATAAAGGGGATTCAATGTAGGCATGTACTTAGAGTTTGTCAACTAAAGATGATTAATGTGCTGCCAAATAGAAATATATATGTCTTGGATTATTGGAGAAAGAACTTAAAGATGAGATACATATTAATCAAAAGTAGTTATGATGAGTTGCGAGGTAGTGCAGATGCACTAAGGTATGAGGTTGTGGTTTTAACACTTGATTCAAAATCCAAATAAACGAAGGTCAGACCAAAGGTGGTCGCGGATAAGGCTAAGAAGATATTAGGCCCCCACATTTTCTGAGGGAAAGGGAGGCCCCAACAAAGAAGAAAGTTCCACCCGTGGAGAAAATAACAACAAAGAGAAAGAATAAACATGTAATGATGATTTTATTCTATTAATTGCCAGTATTCCTTTTCTAATATATGTCTATTTTGTTTTGGAATGTAGACTTGCAATAAAATCTTTGATGATGAATCACAATTGAGTGATATCCCCGGATCTCAACTTGGTACTACTGATGAAGGGTATGTTGTTGGAACCTAAAGCAACATACACAATCAAGGCTGCTAGGAAATGAGGAGGTCTTTAGCTCTTGTTCTTTGGTTAATTGTGTCCTTGAAAATTTTTTTCCTGAGTAAAGAATGTGATGAAGTGTTAGAAATTCATAATTAAGTTGTTTTAGTGAGTGATTTATTACATCAAAGAAGGGTTGAACACTTGATTATGCATCAAAATTTTAACACTTAATGGAAAATTTATTGATGATAATATTTTGCACATCAAAGTCTCATATTTGCTCTTGAAATACTTAAACTATAATATCATTTCATTTTGTAGGGCATTTATGGAAGGAAAGAAAGAATGGGACCTGTGAAGAAATAAAAGAATTGATTATGGTCAAGTTGGAATCTCATCTATGAGGCAGCACGTTGGAATCTCATCTATAAGGCAGCACGTGGAGACCCTTAGACGACTGGAGCAGGAGCACACCACACGTGCTGACCATTGCAAGATAAACAGAACACTCACTCGGACAGCACTCATTCGGACTCACACATTCAGACCAGCATAACACTCACACATGCAATAAACCACACCAACTCACACATGCAGAAAACGTGACAACAACTCACACATACAGTAACAAACATAGCAGATAGCACACACTCGGAAAGCAAGGAAACTCACACATGCATCATCACGTTGGACACTCGGACGTGCAGCATTGCAGGAGAAGAAAAAAGAAGCAGCTGGCCTTCAACTTTGACAGAACAAAACCATACACATGCACGTTGCAGGAGAAGCATGGGAGGCAACACGTTGCAGACACTCGGACAACAGCAGCAGAGTTTTTTTTCCTTTCTTTTTTCGTTCGGTTAGCTGGAGCAGCATGTTGCAGACTCTAGGCAGTAGAGGAGTTATGAGCTTTGCCTATATATTATTTTTCGTTGGATAGTTCAGCAGCTAAGCTGGGAGTTTGATTTCATTTCTTTGCTTTCAGACCGTGAGGGGCAGTTTTTGTTTTTTTTAGACTTCACCTGGTTTTCGTTTAGCAGCAGAGTAGACTAGTCTGAAGTTTATTCATTTTCTCTTCTTTTTCATTTGGACGGAAGGCAGTTTTAGTTTTTCTTCTTTTTTTTTTTTGTTCTTTTCGTTTACGCTAGCTAGACCTCAAGGTCGGCTGGTTTTCATTTATTGTATTGCCTTTACTTTGAGACCTCATGAACTAGGCGGCTTGAATTTATTTTCTTGTATTCATTTTTTTACGTTGCAGACGGAACTCTCTATTTTTTGCTTCATTTTCTGTTTTGGCTGGGACGGAACTCTGTCTCTTGCTCGGCAGCTTCTTCTACCTTTCATTCGGCTGGTTATTTGTTTTCTTTTTCTGCTTTTAGTTTTCAGGCTGAGGTTTACAAACCTAGGGAGATTTTTAGCTTTAGTTACTCTTTTCGTTTACGTTGGCAGCTTTTAATTTGAGGAGTCGGATTCATTTTTTTATTTGTTCTTAGTTCAGATCATTGTTCGACTGGGAGTATATTATTGCTTTGAATTTTTCTTTTACATTTCGAACGAAAGGCCCTCTCTCTCTCTCGGGTTTCATTGTTCTTTTGGCTGTTTTCTTTTTTTTTTTACATTTTCGTTCCTTTAGAGACGTAGGGGAGACGGCTGGCATTTTCATTTTGGATGCAGTTTTTTTGTTCTCGATTGGGTAGGGAGTTGGTGGCCTTGCGGCGCTGGTTTCATTTTTTTGCTTTACATTGTAGTGTTTTTCAGTTGTTATTTCAGAGGACTCATTTTCAGTTTTATTATTTTTTTTAGTTGCCCAGTTTTTTTTCCTAAAGTCCTTAGTTGAGTCAGCGTGGAGCTTGTGGTTTTATTTATTTATTTTTATTTCTTCTCACAGATTTTTTTATGGCTTTGCTTAGATTAATCTTTGTTGTTAGAATTATCATGTGTAGCTAATTTTTGAAGCTTGGGTTGTGGAATGAAGCTTGATTTGTTTTGGATTCTAGATCGATGTAATATTTTGTTGTTAACTGTTGATTTCACTATGTTACTAGTCGGATTTAAATTGAAAATAGATTGCGGTCCTTGCTCTTGTTTTGTTGTTGACATAAGGTACAACAAAAGTTTGAAAATTATCAAGGCCTCTCTCAGTTGTTTGTTAATGTGTGTTTGACTAGTAAAGTAGAGAATCCCTTAGAAAAATATTGCAAAACTTGAACTTAACTTTTTATCTTCCGATTAGCAATGCCTTGATTAGATTGTTAATCGAGAAAATTATCTAGAATCCAAAATAAAGAGAGTCTCATACCCAACCCAAGTGTTCGTTAATTTGTTTTTTTTAGAAACTCTAATTTCAACTTCGATTATCTTTTATTACATTGCATTTGAATTTTATTTTCATCTCTCATACTTGATTCATTTGTTACTCACAAATCTCTTATACGCTTTGATAACCCATTGTCCATGTGGAATACGATCCTGGACTTATCCTTGATACAACTTGACACTTCTACACTTGGAAGCACATTCGAGACTGAGTCAAGTTTTTGGTGCCATGCATTATTTAAATGATATTTGCTTCTTCTTTTTTTTTTAAAAATATGTGACCATATTGATGAAGTGTAACTCCATGGAGATTTTGCAAAGTAATACTTAGTATGCCCTATGGTGTTCACAATGTTGGTTAATAATATATTTCTATTTTGTTTGCCATAATTCTTTTTAACTTTTTTTTTCTGCTTGTTTTGTGTCTAGTTGTGGAGATGGATCATTGAACCTATGGTGTAGCTTGTGACCAAAATCCTTTCTCTTTTCTATGCTGTGGAGATGCCATGGCTATTAGTACAATCTATTGGCTTGTGAAGATGTTGACCCCATATGGTGTTAGGGTGGAACCAATCACTAATTTGTCATGTGTGTGTTGTGTTGTGAGCGAAGTGTTAGTGCATATACTTTTGTATTCAGTTGTGGAGATGCACTCGATGTTGAATAGGTAGATTGTAGACTAGGGAGTTTGTGTGCAAATAGTTTATGTGTTGTGGAGATGCTGTTATAATTTTTATACCTTTTGAAGAGGCTATGGTGTAGTTTGAGGAGGTAATGTGGTATAGTATGTAGAATAGGTCGTTGGTAGAATGATCCATGTGTATCATGTCTATATACTGATATGTACTTGAAATTCATATGGTGATGAATATAACAACTTTATATGAAATTCGAGTAATTTGATTTAGCTCAAAATCTTGTGTTCCTACAAGAATTTCTATAATTTAACTCCAAACTCCATATTGGCGTGTTAATTACTTAGATTTTCATCACCAACATGCTGACCACTCCCTTTAGATAGTCAAACAATAATTCAAATAAATTACTTGCAAAGTCAAGACCAATATTTCACAAACAAGTTAACATACATACTCCATACCAGTAGATTAATTTAACAAACATTTTCATACACACAAGGAGTATCATACATACGGGTACCCCCTTTTGTACATCATAACCAAAACATAGGAGAAGTACCATTATAGTTGATCCATTCAAAAACCATCTACTCTATGTAATGTATTATTTACACGTTACAATTTATCCGAACCAAACAAACACTATTACAAATGTGACAATCCATAATAAAGACAATACTTTTCGCTCTTCCTTTTGAAGATTCTCCCCCCCCCCCCCCCCCCCCCCCCCGCCCCCCCCTCTCTCTCACTTTACTCCAATAGTTGGCCTAGCTGGCTTTCTCTGGTGTGTGTGTTTGGTTGTCTGGGGTGTCCCTAATTTTTTTCCTTGTATTGCTTTGTTCATGTAGGTTAAGTTGTTGATGATGGTCCACTACTGTTCAAGCTTGTGCCATGTTCTGCTTCCTTAGCTATTTTTGCTTTCTACCTTGGTTTTTTTTATCATGAACATGTTGCTTGAAAGGTTGTTACTTGGTGCATCCATCTTGGTAATTTCTTTTCATTCGATGCCTCAAACAACAAGCTAAAAAATTATTATTGCATGCTTTTCACATGGGAAATCTAAATTGGCATTGTTAGATTTTTCAAGGTGGATGAGAACAGGGAAGCCATGATAAAGGTTCCTAGGAAATGGGAAAACTGTTGGATCACCTCTCTGGCAATGATACTAATGGTGCAAACTAAATAACCATTTCTGCAATGAAGGACTTGCTTGAAAAAGTGAATTATTGCACTACCTATTCTTAAATCACAAGTTGTCATTTCTGTCTTATTGTTTGACAACATAGTACCTTGATTTATTACTCCTTAGTCAAAGTGATAGCCCAAAACATTTTGGATGAAATTCTCGATTGTGGTGTGCAATTGCCAACATAAATTTTTAGTTAGTGGCCCCCACTCTAATATCCCAACTACATAGTAAATAACTATAAAATTAGGGATGACAAATCGTGTTTTCGTGTTGTATCAAGTTATAAACATTTTATTATATAGGTCATCTCGAACTTGACCTGTTAAGCTAAATGTGTGAAATTTTCAAACCATAACCCAACAAATTTAGATAATGAGTTGTATCGTGTCACCCGTTTTGACTTGTTTAATAATAAATTAGAAATAAATCAATACGACACAACTCATTTAAACCATTTTCATAAAAATGGGTTGAACTAACATGCATAACCTATTCGACCTGATTAACATAATTTCATATAAAAGTTAAAATCTATACTTATTAATAGTCACAATATCTAAAAAAATAAGACTACCAACTAACAAAAAATATCAATAGTTTTCTAATTTTGACATAAGCAAAATTATAAACCCTACAATAACAAATATGAGTATAAATCTAGAATTATAATCAAGATAATCAAAACATAAGCATATTACAAAATAACAATATTACAATTTAATAACAATAAGATTGTAATTTTGAAATAAAATCTAAACAGATCAAAACAAGTTTATTTCGGATTAAGGGGGTTGACCAGTTATTAACCAATTTATAAATCGTTTCTTAACAAGTCAACTCGTTTTGACCCGAACCCATTAACATCAAACTCAATCCCACTAATTTTGTATCATGTTTGTATTGGATTTACGAGTTGAGTTACATATTGTCACCCATATGTAAAACCTATTTCTTAGATAATGGTGACTTAGTCCCAATTTTAGGAAATAACCACCAATTTCCAACTCTAACTAATCCACTCACTTAGTCCCATATGTTTAAGCTATGTAACATATATTCATGCTTATGACAGATGACTTCATGATGCTTCATGACATATTGTTAATATCGTGTTTCGTATACCAAGACTATGCTCCAACAACCCGAGTTAGGATCTTCCTTCCTATAATCACATAAACAAAGGTGGGTTTGGTGGTGGTCCGGAGAATCGCCGATGCTAAAGCTAGTAATTCGTCTGAGAGAATTGTAGGAGAATTCAAGAGTTCAAAGAGAGTTATTTATACCTAAAACATGACTTTTACATAAGGTTTAAAGGAACATCCTTTAATAAGGTGTGATGTCTAAGGTGGCTCCATTGATGCGGTGTATGTGACGCCCCTAACTCCCGCGTACGAGATTGCAAAAATCGAGGTGTTGGGATAGTAACAACACGGGTCACGCACTCTAATGATAAGTACTAAGTATGTGCATATGCAACACGTGTAAGACAAAAGACGAAGCGGATAAGTTAAATTTGGTCAACTAAGTACCATAATTGTTAATTACAAATTCACTTACATTCAAGCGTTTCAAAAATTATTATAGTTATACAGTGAAAACATAAATAAACCAAAATACAATATCCAAAAATGGGAAACAAATCCCAACATACGAGAAAGTGACCCTAGATCACTCATCTGGTGGTGTGGCATCCCCAGGGTTTGCTTCATCATCTGTATCAAAATCTAAGGTAGCATAAAATGGTATCGTAGGGTATCAAATACCATGAGATTGTGAGTCTCAGTAAGTAATAAACCAAACAATCCAAGAGATGAAAATACATTCATGCAACAACAAATATGCGTGCATATGATGAAATATGCATGAGACACAAAAATCATCTTTTCCTAAAAATAATTATTTTCCAACACATGCCAAAATCTCATTTGGCCCAAAACAAAGTCCATTAAAAATAACATCCGCCATTTTTCCAGAATATGACCCTGTATAAAATCTACCATTTTCTCAAAAAATGACCCATATAAATCTTTTATATTAAAACCAGCAATTTTCCTAGAAAATGACCCAAATATCTAATTTTAAAACTGTATGCACCATGATCTCCCCTAGAGATTATCCCCACACCCTGGCTCCCTTCGTTACACCATGGGTAATGACCGTGCATGTGGCTTCATAACGAGCGATATCCAATTCCATGCCCAGAGCAGTCGTGGCCAAGCATCCTCTAGCCTCTGCCAACAAAGGGGCCACGGAGTCAACACGAGAGTATTACCATCCCGTCCGATCTCATTATCTTCCAACGAAAATTCAAGGGATGTCACTTAGTATATTACACTTCTGAGTGACCAGAAGAGCTCCACCAAGATTATGCCCCATCTCGGCTTGGGGCTGTAATGCATACGTCCCCAAAAATATTTTCTCAACATGAAAATCTAGTTTTAAATTATGCACATGAACATGCATGAACACAATGATAAATGCTAATACATCGAACACTACAAATAAAATATCTCACCATAATCCAGCTTCACAAATAACTCAATCCTCCAACCCAACAGATCCTCAAACTCATCAGACTCAACGTCTGATATAATCAACTAGATCACAAAAGATTTATTAGTGAAAAATATATTTAAATCTTATAAAGTTCTTTGGAAAATTATTTACAATGCTAAAAAGTAAATGTTTGAAAGATCAAACACCTGGTTTAACACCAAAAGCGAGCATGAAAATAAATCACCAAATATCACAATTTTTGGGACTAAAAATATGTTTCAAAAACAAGAAAATTTGGAGTAATATTTTCATGAAACAAAGGGCTGATTTACTAGAATAAAAATCTAGAAGATGATGACTGAAAATGTGGCTCATAGTAGGAACAAAATCAACAAGGAAACCCAAAATGAAGCTCACAGTTTGGGCTAAAAACAGGGCACGGGTTTGAGGCCAAATCAACAGAAAATTTCAAGGGTTCAACCATAAGCTAGAACATGAAAATACTAAGAGAAATAAGAGGGAAAACCGAGCTTGAAACTTCACGGATGGAGAACCAAAACAGAGCATGATTTCGGGTCCAAAACAGGGCACGATTTTGTGGGGAAAAACAAAGGAAAAGCAAGGGTTTTTACACAACATTAACTAGGAATACACAAGAAATGAAGAAGAGGAAGGAGGCGCACATAGAGCTTCAAACTGACCTGCAAAAATGGTGAGAAACCCATGAAATAAAATGTAGAGAAGAGAAGAGAGAGAGGGCTCGGGTTTAAAGCAAAAGAGGAACAAAAATTAAAGAGATATAATGCAAGCTAACCATACGAAAAGATGTGAAGAAGCTTCAGCAACTAATTGCAGAAGAAGGAAGCAACTGAATGAAGAAGAAAGAAAGAAAGAAAGAAGCAGCGGTGCAAGAGAAAATGGGAAGCAAAGCCCTAAGGGCTGGGCTAAAAACGGGGTTGTTTTGGTAGAGAAAGGGGGCAGGGCTTAAAGTACACGGGCTAGGCCCGAAAACTGAAGGGGCTTGACCCAAAAACAATGGAAAAATCCACTAAAAATAAGTCCAGTTCGAAAATAGAAATCCAACAAGATAAAAAAGGCACAATAAAATAAATAAAAGTCAAGTAAAAATACTACAACTCAATATAAATAAAATATCATAATTAAAGCCCAACAATAAAATAATTTAGGCTAGAGAGTAATTTAAATGCAAAACAATAACTAATTTCAAGAAAAGCACATTATTTAAATTTTACAACTTAGAAATCACAAAATCATACCACGAAAAACACTTTAAATTTAAAACAAGATAACTACTAATTATAATAATTTAAATAATCATTCAATAAAAATACACGTAAATACGGGATATTACATTATGGCTCCCTAGGTGGTGTCACGATGGTAGGCGATCCATGCAGTCATTTCTCATCCCCATCATTAGAGAATGAAGGGTTGTTTGTATTCTCCATTTACTTGTCAGCGTAGATATTTTAATGCTAGGTGTTATAGGAGTATCAGGGTCGGTGTATTTGATGGCCCCTAGCTCATAAGAGAAGAGCGACCTGAACTGAAAAAGGCTTCAAGGCCTTGCTCAGACCCAACCAGTAGGTTGGGATGGGAATACTCATTCCACATATGTTCGTGCTATGTGATAGATATTTATGCGTATGACAAATGACTTCATGATAATTCATGACATATATTCGTGCTATGTGACAGATATTCATGCATATGACAATTAACTTCATGATGCTTCATGATATATGTTCATGCTACGTGATATATATTCATACATATGACAAATGATATCATGGCATGACATAGCTATTGCAAATATAACAAGAATTTAAATAAAATATGGTTCACTTTATATGAAATTTACTATATAGCATACTCTCATACATTGAAAGTAAGTTAAAAGTTAATTTACAAATATCATTGCATAAAAATGTAGAGTGGGTTGAAATGAGAGATATTATACTGTTAAAAATTTTCATTTAACTTAAAAAACCAAAACTTACGTATGCGATTAAATACTATTCCTAGGACATTATTTGCAAAATTGTCCCTTTACTCTTGGAAATTTGCAATTAAACCCCTAAACTTTCAAATTTTACAAATGGCTCCAAACTTCACCAAATTTCACATACGTATGCGAGAATATTAATATATTACGAATATATTATATCATAAGTATGGTAATATTCTATAGATATGATTGGCTTATATGTCCTTAAATACTTCTATGTTATGAATTATACAATTCTATAGCCTTTCTGTCTCAAACAGAGCAATTCCAATGTTTTTATTTGAATTAAAATGCAATGAATTGCACAAGCTATAACAATTGCTTCAATAAAGAAAAACCAGGAAGATACCTCTTCAATTATGCATGAGTTGTTCAAAGATTTTCATGGCAGAAGTTGGCAAACCCAAAGAAAAAAAAAAAACATTTAAGGTGTTTTTCTCTTTCCCAAAAGATAAGAAAAGAATTACTTCCTTCCCAGGCAAAGCACTGGCCCAGAAGAAATAGGCTATCCCCATCCAAAGTTCGTTGTTTGGATAGATAGCCCAGACCAATTTGTAACCAATAGGGTTGCTGCAAGAGAAGGCCTAGCTCTTGTTATTTAAAAATAATATATGGCTGATCTCATGTAATTGTCTGTAATCATGTTAATTTCCTTGTGAACTTGTCCAACTGCAAATGAAAGTGGGTTCTCTAGTAGTTCAAATGCACTACATATTGAATTGGTTAGCACAATCACATTGCCATGATACCTCTTTTGTATTGGTGGCTCAAACCTAGACCACCTGTCAACAGCAAAGAGAAGCTTTGTCTTTAGATCAGCTTGCATCCTTAATGCCTGAGTTCTGGCTAACCATACAAAAGCTTTCAGTACTTCAAATGTTGTGCACTTGTCTAGAACCCCATTTCCATTGTTGTTTTCTTGAGCTGTTCAAACTTTTTGGGATCAAAACAAAGGACTTGTAAAGTATTTTTCTTCATATACTTTTCTGGTCTCTAATATGTCTTCTATCTCAACAAACTTATGGTGTTGAAACTTGTTTATTTTCAGAGATGAGTTGAAATTAAAGTTAAAAGTTGAAAAACATTATTAGAATATATTATTTTAATATTATTTGAAAAATTTTATACACTATACTATCCTCCTAATTGCATCCCACTAAATAAGATGTGACATATTTACCACCATTGAATGATCCTTTATTGCATGCTTCTTTATTATCAAATGGTGATAAAGAAGCCACATCATATATAGTAGGATGCAAGTGGGAAGGTGGTGTAGCGTATAACATTACCTATATTATTTTTGTATTGGGATTTGAACAAATTAAATTATTTATTTTATTTTGTGTAGTAATTTGAAAAAGTTATAAGATTAGATGATATGAGATGAAAAATTTTGTGAAAATGAATAAGGCGATCTTAGGTGGGTTTCGGGCTTTTGAGTATGTTTCTATCAAGAAAAGGAGTGACTTTGAGGGGCAAGCCTCTTGCAGTTTCCCCGCATAAGTTCACAAATTCCATGGCACCAATTCCATCAAACATACAATGGTTCAATAATAGCCTGAGAACAAATACTCCACATTTGAACTTAGTCACCTGGAGAAAGCATGCAGGTGAAATATAGGAGATATCAGTTATTAAATAACATGATCCTTAGTTTAATACAGAGAAGATGCCCCTCCAACAATAAGAGATGTTGAAAGTGTATATACATATATTATGAAACTGACAGAAGATTCTCAAACCTGAGCAACCAAAGGAGGTATTTGGAGTATGTTGTTTGCACCAGGAAAGTCATAAACCAACTTTCCAAGAGAGACAGGATCAGGTTTTGTTATGTCTCCTATACCTTCTATTGTGCAATCTGCTTTAGCCTCCACAAAAATAGCACCCTCTCCACTGTAATCCCCTATCAGCTTGCCTTCTGAGTTGATTTTTAACCGCCCAGCAAGTGGGTAGTAGTGAACAAGAACCTTTAATGAGGCATCCTTAATTACTTTCCCAAACCCTCATTGCCTTTGTCTTTCGATTTAAAGCAGTAAATTGTCTGAACTATAACTACAATATTCTGATCAATGTTTGAGATGAAGTATAGACCCTTCTCTGTTTCCTCTTAGGAGGTAACAGAGTTGGTTTTTCTTGCTTGACATAGAGTTCAGAGGAGCTTTTTGCACTAACTTTCTCCATCAGAAAAGAAAACAGGCTTTTAGATCCTGAATCTGGCCAACATAATTCCCAAAAAATCAAGTTCTATTCAGAAAACATAAATAAATTTTTTTAATGAGCTCTACATTAAAATGTTATCTCTTATTCACTTAAGAACGAGATGGAAGATTAGACTATGGGTTCAAAAAACAGACCATATGCTAATCCAATGTTTCGTGTTTATACAGCAAGGCAAACAATGAGTTATAGGCCAAAAACAAAGGGAATTGCAAAAATGTTCTTGAAATGTACCTGCGCTGCTGGAAAGTTTTCCTTGTTTGGAGTGTGGTATAGCCTTAACAGAGTTGCATAGAAAGAAGTTGGCCAAAAAGAGACGAACCGACAAAAATGAACCGTGATATGACCATTTTAGCCTTCTCACTAGTAAACTGTCACTAGTCCGTTTAGAATTTAGATGTCACGTCAACACTAAAGACTTTCATTAAGAGTATTCACATTGGTTTATGCATATGCATATATAAAATTACATTTTTTAGAAATTCAATTTTCCGTACAAGCAAAACTCCCACATTAGCTTATACAAATATTATTATTTTATTATTTTTTTACTTTTTTTTTTAAGAGTTTGCAATTTCCATGTATTGGATTAATACATATAATTAGCACCTAAAGAAATTTCACCCAATATATGAATTCAAAACCTGTGAAAGAGAAGTGCACGGATTTGATATTCAAATATATAAAATATTTGAGTAAAATATTTTTTGGGAGTGAATGAGTAAAATATGTAGTAAAATATATAAATGTAAAATATGTAGAAAGATAGTGGAAGGAGAGAGAAAGAATGAGTAAAATATGTTTTGGAGAGTGAATAGTAGATATTTAAACATGTAAATGTATTGTCTATAACTATGTAAATATTTAAAGATGCATAATTCAATATAAATAGATTTAGGCTCATATTATACAAATATGACTTTACATATGCATATACATAGATTAATATAGATGCTCTAAGCTAGAGAAATCAAGGTGGCTAGCAACTGGCAGCACCCTGCAAGTGGAGGGGGAATTAAGGCAACCCACACTAAAATAATATATATATATATATATATATATATATGTATATTTAATTTAAATTTTTTATTATCTAACAAAAATATTAAATTTCTATGACAAATTTTACTCCTACGTACTTTTAACATGGGTTTAAATTTAATATATATCTTCTTAAATATAAAAGTGTCAATCTTTGAATGAACAGTAATTTTTGTTACAACATTTATGTTCCCATTTTGCCCCTACATACATGTTTAAAACCTCTTTTGTCCCTCAAAATCTTTAATCTGAATTTTATTCTCGAAGATGAATCTACTACTTATTGACGCACCGTTTACTAAACTTGTTCTGGAAACCAAATCCACCCTGCCACTGCACCGCTTAGTGCTTATTCAGTTACAGTTGTTAAAATCTGAAATATAACTTTTGCAATATAATTTCACTGAGTAATTACCTCAGTCAAATCTAAGTTTATTCTCCGTCTTTTACTCCCCGTTTTTCCACACAAACTTTTGCCTTCTTCAGTGTTGGGATTTCTCCTATTCCCTGATTATGCTCCTTACATGGGTATGATTTCTCTTCTTTTGTATTCTCAGTTGAAGTTCTTTCAAATTTTTACATACTCTATACAGAATGCACATTATCTGGGTTCAAATCTAAGAATAAATTCATACATAATTAGGGGTGAAAACGGTCCGGTCCGTTCGGGTTTGGTCCGGTCCATCATTTTTTCCAAACAGGACCAAACCGAATATCTAGTCGGTTTGCTCAGTCCTGTCCAATCCAATTAATTTTTTTATTCTTTTTTTTCAAATAAATCAATTAAACATTTTATTTAAATTACTAAATTAAAATTAAGTAAATTATTAATGTATATTATGTAACTAACTCATTAAAAACAAATTATATGGTCAATGACACATATTATAAATTATATATGCATACATAATACATATTATAAATTATAAATTATATTTATATATAAATTATAATATATATATATATACTATATACATATATACATAATGGGGAATTGGTATTAGGTTAGTTAATTTATAATTTATCACTTGCTTTATATTTACTTACAACTTAGGTATTTTAACAAAAAATTATCTAATAATTTTAATTAGATATAGATGTAGATGTTAGTAATTAGTTAATGGTGAATTGGTTATAAGTTAATTGATAATATGCACTACTTAATTAATAGAATGGGAATAGGTTAGATATAAATGGGAATATGTTAGATAAAAATTACATAATTAATTATATAATTATTATATAAAATAATATATATAAAAAAAATTAAAAATATATATTTTTTAATTCGGTCGGTCCAGTCCACTTCGGTCCGAGGAATCATGGACGTGGACTAGTTCCTAGTTCGGTTTCTCCAATTTGGAGCGACAGTTTTACAACTCTATACATAATAAATTTTAACAACCAAACTAACATGAAATCACATCACAAAATAAACAAACAGAAATTCATACACATAATCTGGGTTGAAATCTGATGAGAAATTGGTACACAATAAATTTTAACAACCAAACAGACATGAAAACACGTCATGAAACAAACATATAGAAAAAAAAAATAATGATAATAAAATAAGATATGAACAGTAGTTTCTATTCTCTACTCTCTCAATCTCTGATTTCATTGGATAAATCCTAAAAGAAAAACATCAAAGCGAAAAATGAAGAAAAAAAACATAGCATGACTTCATGTTTCAGATCCAAAAAAACAAAAAAAAAAAAAAAAAAAAGAATCTAATATGTTCCCATTTTAGAAGACTAGAAAATAGAACATATTGAAAAAGAAAAAAAAAAATTAACCCTCACATTTGAAGATAAAGATTTGTAAGATTTCAAAATTCCTACAAAATACTAAAACAACATATTGACATACACGAAATAAAAGCAAATATGAAAAAAAATGGTGAAACATGTAAATCTAAAGATGGAAATTTGGAAAAAAAAAAAAAAAAACAAATTTTACACATGTACATTGACAGATTTAAAGTAAAACTTCTCATATCTAAAATAAAATCTCTAGACCTGTTAAAGTTTGTAAATATTAAGAAAAAAATTGTGAAACATGTTGATCTACAAAATGAAATTATATTTTGTCGAGACAAAACGTAGAAGTTATAGATATGAACAATAGAAAAAAATAAAAGATTTAAAACAGGGAGCTTCCGAGAGAGCATTGAGTAAAATGCTGTGAGACAAAGAGTAAAAGCCAAACGGTAAGCCATGAAGAGAGAGAGAGAGAGAGAGAACAAATGTGTCGGGAGAAAATAGGAGGGCTATGGCTAGGAGATGAATATACAAGCAGCCAACCGAGAATTGAATATGTAGGGCCAGGTTAGGGTTTTTTTATAAATAGAAGTTATTGTATTTATTTTGACTGTTTCAATAAGCACAAGGCCTACACTCACTCTATCCTCTACCATTTGTGCCTTTTGAATTTTCCATTACAACTTAATTAATAATCACTTCAAAAAAAGTTAAATATTAATAAAAATATTATAATAAAATAATAGGTCTATTATTATTTTTTTTCTCAAGAGGATTGCAACAATGGTAAGAGAATCACTATAATTATAAATAAATATATAAAATTTTATAATAAAACGTGTTTTCATAAATAAATTCTATGTTTCTATTTAGATTATAAATCAGAATTTTCATCTTTTTCAAAAGCGTGAATACTTGCCCGACAACATCTCAGCTAATTTCTTACTCACAAATTTTCTCTACTATGTATTCACCGCCCATCGCTGCAGCCCTTGTTTTTCCTCAAAGCAAACCACCTTTCTTTCCACTATGATTTCATGAGTTTGCACTTCATCACCAGTTATGCTGATCTATTTCACAATGGATTCTATTTTTGTTCCAAAAATTCAAAATTTGGTAGTTGCTATGAAAACATGTTTTTTAAATTCCTCCCAATGGGATTGAGAAACGCCATAAATGATAGAAATCAGGCACATAAAATGGGACATATGCGCCTTGCATATAGGTGCTTTACTAGTGTGTGTGTGTGTGTATATATATATATATGCATGTGAGATTCTACAACATCAACTTTACACCCAAGATCTGATTTAATCATTAAGCTGGTAACGAGATCAGACAAAGAATTTAAATTAGTACGATTAGGTAGAGGCAACAATATATGACACTGTAGTAAATCTGACATGAACATAATACGAAATTAACAGGTTTAAGTTTGCTATAAATAGTTATTGGTCAAAACAAATTGATCTAATAAGAAACGATTAATAAATAGATAAATCCATGAAATCACAATCAACCCATATAACACAAATAAATTATATTTTCTAATTTTATAAATGTTTAGTCATACATATATATATATATATATATTTTGAGAATATGTAATATTACTGTTAATATTTGACTACTTAATATCTCAAACTATTAAAATATTTTTTGTCAATATGTAATTTTATCTTATGAAAATTATGAAAATATTATATTTCTTATATATTATTGGTTTGAATGTTGATAACAAAATATTTTATCATGAATCTAATTATAATTTTGAATGATTTATATAGTTACCTTTGTATTATATATGAAATTATTTAAAAATATATATATGGATCAACTTAACTCATTTATATGAAACGGGTTATAAACAAGTTGAAGAGGATTGAATGGATCGTGACCAAGTTAACTTAATAAAAATTAATTACTAAACGGATTAATTAAGGAGGTCATATTGTTGCCCGTTATTTATATGGATTTAGTTAGGATTTCAGGATCTGATCCATTTAATTAAACATATTGTATTCCATTTGACTCATATAGTTTAATCCATTATTTATGTGTCGTGTTAACTCATTTAATTAAATAGATCATGTTCCATTTGACTCATAATTTAATACTCATGATTTAACACAGCACAAACACAATCCATAATTGGGTGTCTGCATGCTTTAATTTGCACCACGATATATTCGATCTAGTTGTCTGGCTACAATCCATCCCCAGAATGCAATAATTAAGTTCGCATTTCCATCAATTTCTGCTTAAAGACTTGAAGGTTTAATAGATTTATGCGTATTGATGTATTTTCATTTTCTTGGGGCACACATAATAAAAACCACATGCCCCTAAATATACTATATATATATATATAAATATATATTAAAATAAAAGATGTCACCTCAAAAGTAATGGCAGCGTACACGATGTTCTATTATTTGAATTGGTGTAGATTTAGAGAAATGTTAGATAGACCATCGGTCCTCAAGCATTTGCACTATTGGTGCATTTTTGTGTTTGGCTTGGACATTAAGAAATGTCTGAATTGGTTATTGTTTAAGGAAAAATAAAATAAAATTGCACCAATCGGTATATTTTAAATTTTATCGGTAGACCTATCGGTCTCAAACTCCATAAATTTATGTGTTTTCAAAGAGAAAAAAAAAGTACAAGAAATACAGAAAAGGGTGTTACCGCCGAAGTAATGGCGGAGGCATAATAGGATAGAACATTGAGGTACCTCATAACATTGCCGAACCCCATGAGTTATATCATATTCGGTGATCCATTAACGATTTGTACATAACCATTGAATTTTGAGGCACAACCTGCCCGACCAGAACTACAACTAGTTTTGGAAATCATGAAGATCTAAAATAATTTTTTGAGAATCACTTCTGCAATTATACCTGTTAATGTCTCAATCAAAACATATGCTCTTTTCATCTAATGCCTACATATATTCTTATAGCGTGGGAGCAAACATGTTTTTTTTTTGACTAAACCACAATCACCATTTTGAACAGTTGTTAGGATAAAGCCATTCACCAAAAACATTATATAAAAGGTAAAGGCAAAAGTCGAAAGACAATTTTTTAGCAAAGAGACATTTCCCCCTAAAAAAAAAGAAAAAAAAAAGAAAACTACCTAATAAAGTTCAGACAGGTCATCAGTACAACAAAAGAGGTTAATTCATATGGTACAAACAAACCCAATTGGATGGAAAAGGTCACAAAGACTAGACATATTCACTGTAGCTTGTCAGTTATAGAAACTGAAGGATTCCCCCAGTAGAAACATAATCTACTTTGAAGAATATGCACTGCGTGCCTCAAAAGTTCTGCGAGGGCCATTCCAAGTTTTCTGGCCCACTCCAATGAACACTCAGCATATCATCAATCATCATCCTTGTCTGTGTCATCACCAGCTTCTTCAGCATTTTCCTCAGCCTCCTCCCCTTCATCTTCCTCATCACTCATGTTGTTTATCACGTCTGTAATTATATCCTTTACCTCTGCTTTTCTATGCATTAAATCAACGCTAAAATGGGCCCCTAAAAATTACATGTACAAAGTCATCAGCCAAGTTAAGCTGAGAAGGATTAGGTAAAAAATAAAAGGAAGCCAGCATACCAAGTTGCCTGAGAATATCCGATAAAGTTGCCTGCATCATAAGGCATATGTATATTTTAGAATGACATGACAACTTCAACAACCAATCCATGTGAATGCCGGACAAAACTTCTACTTACAGTATTGAAGTCCACTTTCTTCACAATTTCAACAACTACAGCATGCATCTCCTCTCTACTGGGTTCTGCCTTTGCCTTCTTACTAGTTTTGCCTTTTCCTAGTTAGCGGAAAATTTTGAAAAAGAAAGGCGATATTTTCTGTTAATTACATAAGCTTTTTAATGCAAAAAGGAATGAAATTATTCAAAGGACACCAAGCCTTGATCTTGCACTAAAAGCATGACAGCTAAGTGATTTTTTAAATCAATTCTCATCAGCCATATAGCAATAATACAGCTATAAGACAGACACAATCACAACTAGCAATAAATGCAACAAAAAATTATATCCACTCACAGCAAGAGTTCCTTGGGATAAAAAGGAAAAGAAAAGATAATTGAGCAGAAGTTAACATTCAAGTTGGCGGGAGGCAACACACCTTGATCCTTAGTGGAGACCTTGGCCGGGGACTTGCTTGGATGTTTCTTTCTTGTATCTTTCTCTTTAATGTTCTTCGTGCTTTCCTTTTCGACCTTCTGTTTCTTAGATGTTGATCCCTTTGACTTCGAGAGTGATCCATCGGCATCATTAGCACCTCTTTTCACTGCTGAAGTAGATAGTTTTGGAGATTTTGCAGGAGATTTCACCCTTTTTGCAGGGGTAGCCTTTCTTACTGGTACGGGTTTTTGTGTCACTTTTTTCACTGAACCATCCTTCCGAACTTTTTTGGATGAACTTTTAGACATCTCCTTTTCTTTATCTTCCTCTTCATCAGATTTTGTTTCTTCATGATCACTTCCATCATCGGCCTCTGTATCATTGTCATCATCATCATGAGATTCATCGTTTCCATCAGAAGATTCAACTTTCTCATCAACCTCATCATCTTCCTCCTCTTTAGAAGGCTGCTTTTGCTTTCTTGCAACTTTAGATGTTTTTGGTTTCTAGGGGTAAAAATGGGAGAAAGAAAATGACAACACATGGAATGAGATGGACAGACATGCATACAGATAAGATACTCCATCAACAAGCAAAGGTTAACATAGAGAGAAAACTATATCAATCATCAATCACACTTGGTACTTCAGTGGAATATTCTCCATTATGAACACTTTATCCATGTGAATCTAGAAAATGTTTAAAGCTGGGCTGAATCATCAAGCAAAGTGCAACAAGCTGAATTAAAAACTACTTTTCTTTCCACTTTATCAGGACACCCTTTGTGGGAGTAGTATACTTATACCCATTATTGTAGATTTTAATGGCCTGGACTTTCATGAGTTCCTTTTTTCTCTTTCTTCCTCCTAGATAGGTGTTATCTCTTGTATACCCTCTGTGTACTCAGGCTATGCCTACTCTTATTATTAATATTTTAATCATTTACCTATAAAATATATATATCAAGCGTCAGGCAGAGAGTACGAATAGAATGTGCATACAAGTACAAGAAAGAGGGAGAGGAAACTAAATCAAAGGCCCACAGCATAATACTCACCTAAAAATATCAGTAAACTACACTAATCTTAAAAAATAAGGAAATTCACACTCATTTTATGTTGTTTCTACTCATTTACATCTTATCAGAAAATATCAAACAGAAATCCTGTCCCCATTTAACTGCAAATGAATGACAAGGGACCAAAATCACAGCAGATATGTAGCACATAGGCACATGAACAAGCATGTTTTATAGATCACGCTAGCACTATTAAGAGCAAAGGACACATCCTATTCATAGTTTGTTGGAATCAATCAAATTCATCCTACACCAACATAATGTATTTTGCTAGCAATTCCCACTCTTAAAAGCAAAACTAAAATCAGAAGGAAACGTGGGGCACATAAACATAACAAACATCTTATATTTTAAAACTTAACAATGAACTGAATACATGATTCAGAAAAGAATAACCCCTGGCAAACAGTATAGTTAAAGGATTCCTCCTTCTTCACTTGACCAAAGGTCCACACTCATCAACTAACGATTGGAACTTTAATTTGATTATAAAAGTGGCAGCATTGTCACCACATAAAAGTCTCAGTGGTAGACTTACAATCCCTAATCGAAATAGATATTGCTTTTATCAAAATTTAGATACATACAGGCCACAGCAAGCAGATATTATAAAAACAAGCAAAAATTGAAGCAAACAACAATGCACCAAGAAACTCCACTAGAAGGTCATGCATCGAGATGAAACAGCTAAAGAGTTTCTAGAGAGAACCTTGGATTGTGGTTCTGCAGCTTCTTCAGGGCTTGCAAGTTTGCTTGGTGTTACCTTTCTCCTACGCTTTTGACCTTTCTGAAGTTAATATAAGAAGTAAGCTCGATCAACTCTTATCCCAAAAACTTAACATCCACTAGTGCTCAATACTTACGAAAAGCAATGGCATAATACAAACCTGCTCCTTATCAGCAAGCAAAATGTCAGTTGTTGCATGTGGGGATTCCAAAAACTCTAATAACTTTGCAGAGAGCTCATCCTAGAATCACAGAGAAGCTGATAAATCGATAGGAAACTGACAAATTTAGGTACAAGAATACTTGCAGAAAAAATATGGGTACAATAACAAGTGCCATTCTATCACAACTACCTTCTTCACACCAGACCTATTTATTGGAATATTAAGCACATCACAGAAATCCATCAGCTTTTCCTTAATACACTTGTCAAGCTTCTCCTTTACCTTTACCCGCTGCTTTTCCTGCAGTAAACAAACGAGAAGCATAGATATACACTACATGCATGGATATACAAGAAGATTATACAGCGAAATAAGCAAGAGGATAATAATTAGAAATTAGCAAGAATGATAAATGACTGATGTAGGTATATAACATAAATACCTCATTCTCAGTCCACACATAGCCTGAAAACTGGCCTATATTTCTCTTTAAAATTTGTGCCTATACAAGAATGTCAACAATGAACATCTCAAAACAAAATCCAGTAACAACCATCAGATGAATTTCAAACACAAACAATTAAACCAAGAAACCATATGCATGGCTCACCTTAGCTTTCTTTCCAAAAAGTATTGTATGAAGTATTTGCAGGTTATCATCAGTTTTTCTCTTTGACAACTTGAAAGCCACTGAAACAGGTTATACCATCAAGCATCAGACAAGAAATATTGCAGGATGCTGTATCAAGTTGAATAGAAGTAAATAGCATGCCCAAAACATAGTAGTATGGGGACAATTAGAGCTGAAAACTTCTCCCTTTCAACATGAACATTCTTGAATGTGTGGGAAATTTTATGAAATTACAAAAATAAGGTTTCCAATAAGAAGCAAAAGTAAACAATATTAAAGACAAAACCCGCCTCCAAATTTATTCTTCTCCACATTTGCTTACTGAGCATCCTCAAATCTACTGAATTTTAATTATCCATAAATTTCCCATTGATGAAACAAATAATCATTCCTGTTCTCTAGTCTTTGTAACAAAACTAATATTCTAAAATCAATCAGACTATCAACATAGACAAATAAATGCCCTTTCTCAGTCATTTTAAACTCTTTCAAGAGGAAACCCCCAAAAAGAACATCTCTTTTTGAGCTTCACTTAAACTATTTGCAGTTTCACTCGTACTGAAAGATACATCCTCAATACAACACCGTAAGGATCCTCTTTTAGCCATTTTTTAAAGTCCATAACAGGACCCGTTCTTTTTCTGAGTATTAGGACCCCAATTCAAACAGACTGGTTACCAAGCATAGTGTGATATAAAAAGTAATAATACCAAATATATTCTACTTGGTGTTGTAAAGGACAAAACACACTAGATGAGAGGTGTCATTTAGCTAATTGATGATTCTAATCTATATTCACACCAAGGTTAAACATGTGTCAGCCTGTGTTAGTGCATCAAACTTTTCTGGCTGCAAAATTGGTTATGCAATCTTATTGATAAGAATTTCTTAAATTATGATGTATTATTGTTAGAAACAATTTTTTTTTTTCATTATAATTGGAAGGAAAATAGAAGAAAAAGAAAATAACTTGTTGAGCAATAGATGAGGAAGAAGAATAAGAAAACATATACAGATCTGTTTACATTATCGAACTGTAACAATTCAAGGTAAGAGTACAAACTCAATTTCCCTTGCCAATACAATTAATCTATACATTTATTATGAAAGGGAAAAAGAAGTATGATACCAGTGTTGGCAAAAGCACACTCAAGTGTAAAGTGTCAAGGAAAAAGCGCTTCCCTTACGGTACAAAACGCATTTAAAAACACATGCTTTTTGGTGCCTTTTCTAGTGAGATTAAAGCACAAAATACACACTTTTGTAGTTCTTTGATATATGTGTCAAAATATATAAAATCAGTTTTAACTATTACTATTTGTGTGGATCATTGGTTTAGATGAAGTAGTGAGGAAGAGGATGGAGGTTAGAAATGTTATGATGACAATGATAATTTTCCTATGCTTGAGATGATGATGATTATATAAACTAGGATCATATTGTACTAAAGCTATTGCTTATGTTAGCATAGAAGTCAATATCTATATTTCTTGCACTTTCTAGGTCATTTCTAGGTCATTGCCTTTTGGACTTATTCCGATTCAACCACGTTCTTTTATCAAATATCACAATTGTGTTTTTTTTTTTTTTTTTTTTAAAAGCACACGAGAATTACATAAAATGCTATCTTTAGTTATATAATTATTTGATCACTTGATCTTTATGTTCATTAATACTCTAAAATTCGAGTTAATAGGCTAAATATATTGCAATGCCTTTTCATGACCTTTTATTCTATTTTATGATTTTTTTCCTTTTTGATAATTAATGAGAGATTTTATTACAAGAGTAGACAAGCCCAAGTACACAGGAAGTATACTAGAGAAAATATCTACATACACTCAAGAAATTGAGAAAGGTAAGGGCCAGTCTGGATCCTCAACTCACTTCAACTCATCTCATCTAATCATTATAACTTTCCCAAATTTCAATACAAAATATAATAAATAATTCAACTTTTTCAAATTTCAAAATAATAATAATATTAAAAAATAATATTCTAACAATATTTTATTCAACTTTCAATTTTCGTCTCAATTCAACTCAATTCAGCTCGACATCCAAACACAGCTTAAAGATAGCATAAGAAGTTTGAATAAAGAGTTAAGATGACATGACATGAAAGTTGAATAAAATATTGTTAGATTTGAAAAAGTTGAATTGTTTATTATATTTTATGTGAGAGCTTCAAAAAATTGTAATGATGAGATGAGATGAATTGAGATGCTCTCATCAATCCAAGCAAGGCCTTGATGGTATTTTTGTTTTGAAATTTGAAAAAATTGAATTATTTTTTGTGTTTGTTTGAAAGTTTGAAAAAGTTATAATGATTAGATGAAAAAAGATAAAAATTTGAATGTTGAGAAAATATGAGATGGTTTCAAAGGTTTGTGAAACCAAACCAAGCCTAAAGCAAATCAAGAAAATCATCTTCATTCTATACAAGAGCCTTAGCCCACAACAACCTCAAAGCATTAAAGTAAAACTCTCTTAAGTTCTCCCATCAAGTTTTCTCTGCCTTCAAAACATCTCCCATTCCTCTCCCATCAAACGTCTTATGAATATTTATTATTATGCATTTTAAAAATGTGGGTTTATTGGAATCAAACGCGTACTTGCATTTGGGCTCTACATGGAGTGTGTGCTTAAGTGCACCTAGTGTTTTCACCAACAAGATTGCCTATAGTTTCACCAGTTAAAGGTCGCTATTATGACTATTTTCAATTTCAGGCTTCTTCAATACTCTATTTCCTGCCTATGCAAAGAATCAACTAATAGATTTGCATCAAATGATAGACACAAAGGTGAAGTGCTACTACATGTTAAAGTATTTCCCACAACTCAATCACACTTAGCACGATGAACTTAAGCTGCTAGGTAATCTCTTGCATACCAATGGTTAAAATGGGAAGCATACAAGGATTTGCACGTAAGATTACCCCATATTTCCATGTTTGTTTGCCGTTACACAATGCAATAGCATATTTTTCAATTTTATCAAATAAGAAATGAAATCCAACAAAAACAAGCCATGCTATTACTAACAAGATTTACAATTTTGGAATACCTATCATCTGCTATGCCCATGTTCGAAAAAAATTATGAGAGCAGCAGGCTTGAATCATATGCAATGGAATCAAACAAAAAAACATATAAATAACAACAAAGAAAAATAGAGAATGAAAACGGCTTATCAAAATTCTGCATCTTCTAGTAGTGCTGAAAATGTGTTATGCCAGTTTCCTAAGTGCTACCAAGACATCTGCATGAGTGTGTACCAGACAGCAAAAATGGGGAGTTGTCGCTAATCATCGTAAGGAACAAACTTTTCATTATTCAACTAATGTGGCAGTTAAATGGATGTGATGTGCAGGCATGCAAGGCATTGTCAACATTAAGTGAAATAATACAAATTCAGGTCCTAATCTAATCTCCAAATGTCTTAAAACTACAATTCTATAACGTTTCCATATCCAGCCAAGGATAAACTGCAAGTAGATGGACATCTATACAAAATTCGAAGACTTTGGAACAGGAAACACAGAACCAGTCAAAGTGAGTTCTTCCACAGTATTATTATAGTTCACTTTGTGCTGTACACCTTACAACCATAAACATCTTCAACAGAAAAAATGTGAATGTTAAAAAACTTAATCGCCCTAGCAAGAGCCTGTCTTAACAGTCGCACAATAAGCTCAACTAGTACCTTCTTTAGAACAAATAATCTAGCTACTTTCTTCAATTGTTTTACATCATGGTTGCATACTTATCTTTTAAGTGTAGTTTGGATAGTGAGATGAGATGAGATATTTTAAATAAAAGTTAAAAATTGAATAAAATATTGTTAGAATATCATTTTTTAATATTATTATTTTGATATTTGAAAAAATTAAATTGTTTATTATATTTTACCTAGGAATTTGAAAATTTGATGAGGATAGAATGAGATGAAACCAAGAAACTGATAATAAACAAAGCATTAAAAAGCCCTCTACACCGACTCACAAAATTTGCCAGGACATCAACCACTAACAACTAAAAAGCTCAAAACGCCAAGAAACTAACTTAAACATACCATTTGGAATATCTTTAAGCTGCGTACCGCGACCCTGCAATCCCAGAAGCTCAAATTACTCAAACCCAAAGAAGTGGAATATAAATATGACAACTTTATACTCCATACCTTCTCAATCGACAATCCTTTGCCCGCAGAAGACTTGGCAGACCTACTGGGCGAGGAGACGGAGAACCTCTCAACCGTTTTCCTCTCCCTGGTCGGCCTCTCACTCGCAGGGGTAACAGGCTCTTTGTTCTCCTCGTCAGCGGACTCCTGGCTCGGCTTCTTCTTCGGCTCGCTCAGGTCCTTCTTCGAGCTCCCTCTTCGACCTCCTCTCTTACCCTTCTTGCTGGGCTCACCTTTCTCCACCTCCTTACTCTCTGCGCCTCCAGCTTCAACATTTTTATCCTCAGGTTGTTCATCTTTGGCCTCTTTCTCGGGAAGTTCCGGATCTTCTTGCTCTTTCTTCGCTTCTCCCGCTTCTTCTTCTTTATCGTCTTCGTTACCTTGTTGTGCGTCGGGCTTGAGCTCTTCCTTGACTTCTAGCGCCGGAGCTTTTTCGCTGTCTTCGTGTGCAGGGGCTTGCTCGTTGTCTTCCTGCGCGGGAGCATGCTCGTTGTCTTCCTGAGCGGGAGTTTCCTCCTCGGGCTTCTTGTCCTCTAGGGTTTCGGAAGCCATGGAAAGGAATCAAATTAACAAGAGCAGAGAAAGTTAAAACCCTAGGGTTTTGAGGGTCTGGAAAAGAAAGAATCAGTGGTTATGAGGCTTTGGGAATTGGGAAAATTGGGGGAAAATGAAACTCAAATTTGGAAATTTTAGGGCAAAGCACCCGCGGGTGTTGGTTCAAAATTTGGTGCACAAATTTTGTGGGCGCGCTTCGCTTCTTCTTTTCTTTTTCATTTTTTATTTTTATTTTTAATCAGTTGCTGAGCTGTTTACTCTATCCCGTAACTGTCGTTTGTCCTGGACTGTCATTCATGCTCGGATCTACCTTCTACAACATTATATGTCCGAATGCGCATTTACAGTATTTTCTTATCACGTCATTTTTATTTTAAATTTAAAAACTTCGCTCATCGCAATTTTAGTCCATTAACTATTAGTCAGTTAACTATACATATTGCCAAGTGACAAATATGACACGTGTCAACAAATCAAAAGTGGATATATATTCCCAAATGACACGTCAATAACCTTTTTAAAAGAAATTAAAAAAAAATTTATTGATTTTAAAGTATTTTTAAAAAATTAATTAAATTCACAAATTAAAAAATAAAAACCGAAGAGAAGGCGAAACTTTCCTCTCCTTATCCCGACGAGGTGGCCTTGTAGCCTGCTGGCCACCATTCGAGGTAGCAATCGGCTTGAGCTGTCTTATAAGACAAAGGATTTTGTTACAGTAAAAATTACTTTATTAATCATTAAATAAATAAAAAAATCAATCGGTAGTAGGGGTGGCAATATGTCACACGACCTGTTAACCCAACACGAACACGATACGATAAAAGCGAGTTAGGATTTAGCCTTAATGGGTTCGGGTCAAAACGGGTTGACCCGTTAAGACACGATTGCTTAACGGGTTGATAACGGGTTAACCCGTTATGACACGTTAATAAAATTAAAATTAAAATTATACCCTTATATCTAAAAATAAAATTGTTAGAATTTCAATTTCAATATTTTTATTATTTAGATTGTAGTTTTGGACTTATAATTAGTTTTATAATTTTTATAAATATTGTAATTTTAATATTTATATAAAATTATGCTAAATTTATTCTAAGACTAGTGTTTTAGTTTTTAGCTTTTAATTTTTTAATTAACTTGATTTTATTAAATATTTAAAAATAAATATATTCTATTTAGGTTTTAGTTAAACTTATATTAATTTTTCCTGTTTTTGTAAAACTGATTGCTTTTAATTTTTTAGTAAGGAGGTTTTTATAATTTATCAGTTCAACATATTCTTTTTTAAAAAAATTAAATTTGAGTTAAACTGATTTTTTTATATCTTTTAAAGTTAGATGTTACATTTAAAATCTAAGTATTAAATTTGCAATTAACCTTAATTTAAATTTAGGAAAATATTAACTTGTAGCTTCCCTATAATTATTTTATAACTTTATAAGGAATAAATGATAATTTTGTAAAGCTAAGATTCTTTTTTAATGACGTGACATGATTATATTGATTGATTATAAAATAGATCGGAAAATAATTATAAGATTATCGTTATTATTAAATTTAGGTTTAGATTGTTTATCAATTTTACAATTTTTCAATTGAAAATCTAATGAGAATTAGGCCAAGAAAATGGAATGTAAGTTAAAACTGTGCGAAAAGCGAACCAAAATTCCAATGAGCTTTGTGTGCAAAAGGATGAAAATTCATTGACTTTTTGCCAAAAGGTGAAAACCCAATGATTCGGGGAATCTTATTGTTAGCATGAAAAAATACGAAACAGAACTCAAAGAAGAATAAAAAAAAAGCCAGCCAAATTGTAAGAACATCCAAGAAAAGTTCCCATGAGATTCTTTGGCAGTCGAAGAATGTAGGAATAATAGCTATATATCCCAAGGCCAAAGGCACTTGAACAAGTAAACAATAACAGAATCTTTTTATAAATAAATAAATATATATATATATATATATTTATATATATGCTACTGGCGATTTTAGGTGGTTGTGTATTGAATGTTCATTCATGACTTGTTCCCATTTGTGGTGCTCATTTGGAGACGAACACTTTTGAACTCCATGGTGTCCGCTCGGAGGCATGCACTTTGCCTTTCCAACATACTAGTTGAGGTGGCAAGCACTTTTGCCGACCTAGGTGGCGAGCTTCACGATCCTACATGTTGCTCATTTGGGTGGCAAATATTTTTGAAAAAACAGTAGTTCTACCCAACACTATATCTAGAGGGGGGGTGAATAGGTGTAATCTAATTTTTTATAACCTTTTAAAAATTAGACAAACAAGCAGTTAATAAATGAATCAAATAATACAAATAATCAACACATGATTTTGATCACGGAGTGGAAATTCATTTGAAAAATATCTTCAAAATCTAAAACCACTCCGGGTGTAAGACATCACCTCAAATCCACTATAGAAATTTTAGTTTATTACAACCAATTTAGAGACACTCACAAAACCTTTGTAGTAGCTAAACTTGGCTTGCAACACCACGATTGACCCACTCGATCTCTACACGCATGTAGTGTCGGAACTCCGACCTTCCTATAGCTTCCCACGAGAACCTCTCGATCTCTGCATCGACGGCAGCTCTGGACTCTTCCGGCCAACAAAAATGTCCACTTCAATGGACTCAAGTAAGAGTTGATTTTGAATGTGTTGTGGTGAAGAAATGTTTATCTAAGAGAATCAACCAAATGGGGGAGAGTTTGCTCTAAGAACTTCTTGGAGGCCCTTAGGGTTTTTGCTCTGATTCTCCACACTAAGAACAGAAGTTAACCTGTTCTATTTATAGTTCTCATCAAATGAGGCGCTTCAAAACCCTACATTATAAGAGATCTGAAACATTGGCTCGAGCGGAGTGTCGAGCGAAGGTCAAGCGAGACAATCTGCCTAAGTTCGCTAGAGCGACATGTCGAGCGAGTATCAAGCGGTCGACTCTGCCTGAGTTCGCTCGAGCTCAGTGTCGAGCGAGGGTCGAGCGACACACTTTGCCTGGGTTCGCTCGAGCGAGGGTTGAGCGGTTGAATCTGCCTAAGTTCGCTCGAGCTCAGTGTCGAGCGAGGTTCGAGCGGTTGAATCTGCCTGCGTTCGCTCGAGTTGTATGTCGAGCGAGGGTCGAGCGGTGCAATCTACCCAAGTTTGCTCGAGCGCTCCGTCGAGCGAGGGTCGAGCGAAGTCACTTTCTTTGACCAATCTTCAAGGCTTTCCGCAACAACACTTGTTACAACACTATTTTACACAAGTTTTCACAAGAATATGCCAATACGTTCATTTTTCCCTCAACAATCTCCACCTTTGGCATTTCTGTGACAAAACCTCTAACCTATACATATGACTTAATCCTAGCACACCCAACTAGATCCATATTCTTGAACATGTTGAAATATTTTTGCACACGTTTAGCAAACGGTTAAACATACCCATTCACATATGCACAAAAACATATTTGCAATTCTCAAATCATAATTCATGAACAGTCATGTCAAGCACAGGTTTTAGAAAAGAAATATTTCATTAAGCAACAAATCAGAAATTGAGTTCAAGAAACATTAGTCAAACAACAGCAGTTAACAAGAGATATAATTCAACAGACATAACCAAAAGCTGCTGTTCCCCAAAAAAAAATGTGTTAGTACAAGTAACACTCCACACTCCCCCTGAGTTAATACTACTATACTACTCCCCCTCAACAATATCTCCCCCTTTTTGTCACAAGAGGCCAAGGGTCTCAATCATCACCATCGGCATCCTCATCATCCTCATTGAGCTGCCTCTCGATGTCGTTAAAGCGTTGAGTCACAAGTTGCTGCAGGTTATCAACTTTCACATCAAGGCTGTCGAACCGGGCGTCAAGGCGGGCTAGATACTCAAGTACCTGCTGAAGACTGGGCTCCGACGAATCGGGGGCTGAGGAAGATGGCTGAGAGCTGGATGGGGCCGAGGTAGACGGCTGAGAACTAAATGGTCAGGAGCTCGAAGGCTGAGGGGAGGGAGCGGGAGGGTGCTCAACACGGAGAGGGTGTGGAGTTGTGTGGGCACGACTCAGCTGGATCGTCCTACGACCAATAGGAGCCTTAAGTGCAATTCTAGACTCCTGAGGATGTAAAGCAACAGACTGGGAGAGAGCCAGTCGGGTGATTAGACACGGTAAGGGCAAACCAGTCAGTGTTTTGGAGGACCGATACGCCTCAATAATAACCAGACACAAAAGACTTCCTAGATCAATGGAGACACCATTGATCAAGGCATACAGCAGAAGGGCACGGTCAAGACCCACATCACTATTATGACCAGTAGGATCTAAGTTCGTAAGAACAATCCTACTGAGAATGAGGTGATCAGGAGTAAAACAAGCAGTTGAAATAGGGGTTGTCCCTTCCCAACTACTAGGCCGACCACAAAGACAACTAGCAATGACTTGTGGACTGGGAGGAGATGTCTTTGAGTAGGGAAACTCGGGATAGGACACACGAGGGGCATTTAGCAGAGTCGCTATCATGCCCGGAGTTACTCAGAAAATAACGTTCCGGAGACTGACTTCAAACGAGTCATCAACAGACACGTCATGAATGTTTGAGTAAAACTCCCTAACCAACTCCACAGAAGGAGTGGGATGACCAGTGGTCAATGCCTGTCACTGACGAGACTCAAAAATGCGGGGAATGATAGTCTTGGTAAGCTCACCTAAGGCCACTTCACGCTCGACTATGGGAGTACGATGCGAGAAGTTCTGAGAATACAACTCCTGGGCTCGGGCACTATGGAAGTGAGCTTGAGCGGGTGCAGGGGGTTTTGGCAAGGACAAACACGTCGAGACATGGTTTCGGCTGTAGACATAGTCAAAGACGTTAGACAAGGCTAAGGCAATGCAAAGACGTGATGAATGCATGCATGCTGACACAACAATGCCAACCAACAATGTAGGACTTGGTGCATGCCCTATGCCGCTCTTCATTTTTCAAAACAATGATAAATGCCTAGTCCAAAGTGTCCCATATGCATGCCAATGCCAACTCATGTGAATGACCAACATGCATGCTAATGCCAACCATTTGCAAGCCAACGCCACTTCTAAACTAAAATACCCTCAAACCCAATGCAAGCTTAGTTAAACGATGTCCCAATCCTAGGATAGACATGAAATAGATATGAGGACAATGCTATGCCAATGCATGATGAAAAAGAGAAAACACAATTCATTTAAGCATGTTATCAAACACTTGGAGTGCATCCAAGTGATAAACTCGGGCCTAAGCCCATGGGAGTTCTAAAAACCTCCTAAATACACTCAAATACCCAACAATGACTCCACAATAGCCTCAATAAACCAAAAGAAATGGAAAACAATTGAAGAAAAATCTCAAAAACCGAATCCGAAACCCATATGCACACAACACATGGAAAACAACCAAAATAAAAGCACCAAATTATGAAAATATAAAAGAGAAAGGGCTTTACCTTGATATGGAGATGATTTCGGAAGGAAAACACACGATTAAACGAAGAGATTTGAGAAAAGAAGGAAGAAAATTGCACGGAAGGGGGAAAAAGGCCACTGTGCTCGAGCGGCTCGAGTGGCGCTTGAGTTTTATAACAGGCGTTCGCTCGAGCGAACTTAAAACTCTCGAGCGACTGTTGAGCGGTTTTCGCTAGAGCGGAGTCGAGCGAGGGTCGAGCGAGACCACCAGAAAATCACATTTTGCCCAGTTTTGAAGCATACAACACTCACATGACTTGGACAAATACTGAGAATGTCAATTTTCACACCAAGAGTACATATCAAATGTAGAGGAGCATCATATTCCCATAAAATATGCAGTTAAAAACAAAGTATCACAAGTAATATAGACGTGCGTGTTTAAAGCGGTCCTTGCTCAATCAAGAAATTTCAACCGTAAGGCGTGAGCGAGGTTGGGCTGAACATGAAACCATAAGTGCTTGTGAAGCTCATTCAAGACACAGAAAGTCAAACCCAATGCTGCTAGGACCCTGAATCTTTCTGTTTAAATACTTGTTTCAGTATGTTCAAGAAAACAGAAAACTTATTCTGTTTTTCACCCTTTTTTTTTTTTATTACAACTTCACTTTTTCTTTTCATTTTGAGATACATATTTTTGCACAAACGAACCATGATGATGTCATCTAGCCCGTGGTCAATTCTGTATGAAGGTAGAGCTTCCTACCACTTTTGATTGCCTCCCCAATAAACTCACAAGTGGTGAAATGTCAATTGACCGAGTTTGTAGTGAAGTGTGTGATGCCAGTCACAGATTACACGAGATACTCATGTTCCAAACCTTTGTAAAACATAGATATATGATACAAATCTCAAAAGATACATGCACCTAGATTTTAGAATTAACAACCCCACTATTATATAGCGCAATCATGGAGTGCATGTAGGGGCAACAATCAATGACAATGAAACTAAACAACTAACAAATACAACTCAAACATCAACAAAAAAAAAAAAAAATGAAAGTGCATGAAAAACATGTAATGCATGTTATGCATGTTTCAGGGCTTATGTCAAAGCACAAATCCCAATTGACATGACCCACACACAGGAGTCTCTACTTTACCCAGCTCAGGCAACCCTATCACCATATCTTTCTTGGCAATCTTGGACAGATTTTTATGATTCACATGTCCAAGTCTTTGGTGCCACAGGTCTGTTGCCTCACTCTTAGCACTGTTGCAACTATATTGAAAATTAGGAGTGATGCCATAACAATTGTCAGATGTCCTCGTTCCCTGCATCATGCAGTTTCCATCATTATCTGAAATAATGCATTTTTCTTTTAAGAAATGAACCTCAGCACGATTGTCACACATTTGACTTATGCTGAGGAGATTTGCTTTTAATCCATCAACAAACAGTACTTCCCTCAAGACGGGTAGTCCAGGTATATCAATTTCACCTTTTCCAATTATATCAGCTTTTCCACCATCTCCAAAAGTTACTGTTCCACACTTGTATTCCTCAACAGTTTTAAACAAACTTCTATCACCTGACATGTGACGTGAGCATCCGCTATCAAGGTGCCACACATATGTGTCTTTAGTCTTTAGAGCAATGTGTGCCACATGACATGTGTTTCTTTCTCCAGTTCTGACCCACATCTTTCTAACTTTTGGAGAACCACCCTTTTCGGTAGTTGACAGTTGGCCGAACTTGACATTCAGCATCTCATTCTGCGTAGTTAAGGCCATGACTTGACTCCAAAGATTCAGATGCCCTCTTCTTGGTTGTCTATCTCCATTTTTCATGTGATTCTTCCTAAGCTCATAGCAATTTGGTCGGATGTGGCCAGCCCTACCACAATTATGACACACATAGTTTTCTTTGCTATCTCTTTGTCTCCTGATTGAAGAGGTATACTTAGGAGCAGTTATGAGACGTTTACCCATGTTTGGAGGGTCCAAACTTTTGCTTTGAGAAGGTGCATGCTCATATGCAATGTATCTTTTCAGCTTAAAACACTCCGTTACAACATGACCTGTTTTACCACAGTGATGACAAATAGGTCTTGCATTTCTAGTTCTTGGTTTCACATGAGACAGAACACCCATTTGGACATGAGATGATTTCTTGCCCTTGTCAGATGGGTTAGTCTTTCCATTGACAGCTGATTCACAAACAAACACAGTCTTCTTCTCATTTTTGTGGGAGACCTTTGAGGTGGTTGCAGTCTCAGAGTTTACTGCATCATATCCTAGTCCACTCTTGTCACTAGGGGACTTTCCAAAGTTTAGGATTTCATCCAACTTTTGTTTCCCGCTGGAGAAGGATTTCAGCTTTTCTTTCAGCAAGGTTATCTCACTTTCATAAGTTTTTAACTCATCTTCCAGAAACACCTTCTTCATTTTAAACTGATCAGCTTGAACAATGGCTTCAGTTAATTTCCCTTGAAGCTCTTCATTTTCTCTTTTAATGAAGTCTATCTCTTCAATGTGCACTCTGTTGAGTTTCCTCAATTTAACACATTCCTTGTATAACTTCTCATAAACTTCTTGCAGCTCATCTTCATATTTAGATTCATTTCCAGACTTACTCTCATCATCCGACACATTTTCACTGTGTTGACTCTTGCTATCTACCGAGACAATGAATGCCATGTAATTCAGATTTCTTATTGGGGAAGAGTTCCCTGATGAATCACTTGACTCTGATTCACTCTCACTTAGGGATGCAATTTTTGCTCTATCTTTTGCCTTTTTGTAGTTTGCACATTCCAGGCGAATGTGTCCAAAACCATGGCATTCATGACACTGCACACTGGACTGACTCTTGTCTCTATTTGTTCTAGTGTGCTTCTCAGAGTTTCTATCCTTGTTCCCTGAACTTGAGCTTCTGTTGTATCTTTCAAACTTTTTCTTCTCTAGGCTCTGATTCTTTTTATTTCTAGCCACAAACATTTTCCTGAATTTCTTAGCATAAAATGCTATTTCTTTGTCACTCATAGCCAAATCATCGGATGACTCATCTGACTCCTCTCTAACAGTATGCTTCTTGTCCATTGGAAGAGTATGTTCATATGTTTGGAGGGAGCCCACCAATTCTTCAATTCTCATACTATCCACATCTTTGCTTTCCTCAATAGCCGTAACCTTAGGACGAAATCTCTCAGGAAGAGATCTGAGAACTTTTCTCACAACTCTATTCTCAGGAATTTTATCTCCTAGATTAAAGCGAGAGTTGACGATATCATTTAGTTTGGCATAGAAAGCATCAAATGTTTCATCATCCTTCATTCTCAACTCTTCAAAACCAGTAGTCAACATTTGAAGCTTAGAATTCTTAACAACCTTGGTACCTTCATGGGTAATCTCAAGAATATCCCAAGTTTCCTTGCAATTTTGACACATTGATATTTGTTTGAATTCTTCCTGGGATACAGCCATAAAGATCGCATTAAGCCCTTTGTTATTCCAACCGCACTCACTTATTTCATCCCTAGAGTAATTTTTCACACTTTTGGGAGTTCGAACTCCGTCAACAAGAACCTTTGGTTCTGTCCAACCATTTGTTATGGAAACCCATACTTGTTCATCCACAGATTTCAAGAATGCTCTCATTCTCACTTTCCAATAAGCATAGTTGTTTCCATCAAAATATGGTGGAGATGTGAGTGATTGAGACATATCCATTTAAACCACTGCAGCAGGATCACACTTAGGAACTAAATCCTAGCGGAGTGAACCTGCTCTGATACCAATTGAAAAAGCAGTGGTTCTACCCAACACTACACCTAGAGGGGGCGTGAATAGGTGTAATCCAATTTTTTATAGCCTTTTAAAAATTAGACAAACAAGCAGTTAATAAATGAATTAAATAACACAAATAATCAACACATGATTTTGATCACGGAGTGGAAACTCATTTGAAGAACATCTTCAAAATCTAAAACCACTCCGGGTGTAAGACATCACCTCAAATCCACTATAGAAATTTTAGTTTGTTACAACCAATTTAGAGACACTCACAAAACCTTTGTAGTAGCTAAACTTGGCTTGCAACACCACGAGTGACCCACTCGATCTCTACACGCATGTAGTGTCGGAACTCCGACCTTCCTATAGCTTCCCACGAGAACCTCTCGATCTCTGCATCAACGGCAGCTCCTGACTCTTTCGACCAACAAAAATGTCCACTTCAATGGACTCAAGTAAGAGTTGATTTTGAATGTGTTGTGGTGGAGAAATGTTTATCCAAGAGAATCAACCAAA
Organism: Carya illinoinensis; assembly: GCF_018687715.1. NCBI lineage: Eukaryota > Viridiplantae > Streptophyta > Magnoliopsida > Fagales > Juglandaceae > Carya > Carya illinoinensis. Next base: position 2,158,051 of record NC_056763.1, read on the forward strand.
TGGGGGAGAGTTTACTCTAAGAACTTCTTGGAGGCCCTTAGGGTTTTTGCTCTCATTCTCCACACCAAGAATAGAAGTTAAGCTGTTCTATTTATAGTTTCCATCAAATGAGGCGTTTCAAAACCCTACATTGTAAGAGATCTAGAACATTGGCTCGAGCGGAGTGTCGAGTGAAGGTCGAGCGAGACAATTTGCCTAAGTTTGCTCGAGCGACATGTTGAGCGAGTATCGAGCGGTCGACTCTGCCTGAGTTCGCTCGAGCTCAGTGTAGAGCGAGGGTCGAGCGACACACTCTGCCTAAGTTCACTTGAGCTCAGTGTCGAGCGAGGGTTGAGCGGTTGAATCTGCCTGAGTTCGCTCGAGCTGTATGTCGAGCGAGGGTCGAGCGGTGCAATCTGCCCAAGTTCGCTCTAGTGCTCCGTTGAGCGAGGGTCGAGCGAAGTCACTTTCTTTGACCAATCTTCAAGCCTTTCGGCAACAACACTTGTTACAACACTATTTTACACAAGTTTTCACAAGAATATGCCAATACGCTCATTTTTCCCTCAACAACTTTGCCTTTCAATACGCACATGTTAGCAAGCACATTTGCTTTCGCAATGCTCGCCCTAAGGGTTAACAATTTGCCTTTGCACGATGCTTGCCGAGGCAACTAGCACTTGTGCTCTTAGTGGTTCTCGCCTTAGGGTTAGCATTGTGCCTTTCCATGATGCTCGTCGAGGTGGCGATCACTTTGCCTTTTAGTGGTGCTCGCCTAGGAACAAGCATAGTGCTCTTGCAAAGGCATAGAGATATCTTAGAGTTACCTGGTATCTGTATATATAGGCATTAGACTAAGTTGAATTAACACTGCAGTACGTTCACAAGGTACTTATCTCATGTGATACTTATTTGTATGGATTATCCTTGAATAATAGGAGTAATCTAAATGGCCCTTTGAATTCTTATCCTTCCATATGAAGTGGAACATTAAATCTTGTTTGGGCCATGTTACTGATATAATTCATTGTTGGGCTGAGGCACTAAATGGACCCTCCAGTTATCGCGCTCATTCCCTTTGCCCCTAGGCGTGGGGAATTTTTTTTTTCTTTAGTGAATCCATCCTTACAATTATGTGCAGACAAGTTTTCAAAATATGAACTCGCCTCTAGTTGTGAGTAATTTGGGTTGGGCTTTCCAGGCCTTTTAAATACCCACAAACCCACCTTGCATTAAATTCGATGGGCTACCTTACCTTTCAAACCGATGGGCTACCCCGTTATCCCATCACACTTTTTGTCCCACCATTTCCTTCTTCCAAGAATAAAGGGCACTGATGATTGACTTCTGACGTGGCGACGGTTACTGGGTTACATGCAACAGTTCCCATTCTGCCCCAGTCTTCTGTTAGGTTATGATGCTTACAGCGGCTAATCCTTCGTATTCCAATGCTTGAATATATTGCCTTCTGCCATTTCACTCATTCTTCTTTCTATCTTTTCCCTTCCTGCTCATACCTTCTTTTTGACTTTCCCTTTCTGTTTGTGCCTTCTTGCAACTTCTTGCCACTTTCTTCATTACTCGGTTAGTACCTTCCCCTTTCTCTTCCCATGGCTAAATACGATGGTATTTCTGCTCGCATTATTGATGTGCAATCATCCCATGTTCTGTATGTCCCAAACTACGAAGGGTTTGGGTGACACTCCATTCTTAGCATCGGGACTTGGAGGAGATATGGGAGGAGTTTGCACTCTTGACACAACTTTATTAGAAATTCCCCCTCGAGGATGTGTAAATGATGAGGGATTCGCAGGCAAGGTTACTTTGACCGTGTCCTCGTTGGCTCACGGGTTAATGCTTCCTTTCTGTCACCCTCTACACGACATTTTGGATCTCTTTCGTCTTACTCCTGCACAACTTCACCCTTTTAGGTTGTAGGACTTTCTCTATGCTTGTATTGTGTTTCGTATGGCTCTGGAGCCGTTCAAGGAGTTTTATCCTAACCTAACTACTCAAGAGTTTCTATGTTTCTACCATTTGCGGCCATCTGTCAAGGGCAATGTTATTAGTTTCCGTAACAAAGACAAGGTGCAAACACTGGCCTGTTTTGAAACTCATTACTCCAATGCGAAGAATTGGCAGGCAAGTTTTTCTTTATTTCTGGTAAAGGTTGGCATTTCCTAATTTCAGAAACTCCTCAATTAGATTTTTTAATTAGGACTAATTGGGGCAGAATCCCTAAGGAGAGAGGTTTGTTGGCAGGGATGGACCCCTGTTCGATTGGGAGCTAGCCCAAAATCGAGGTAGTTCAATGCTGGACTAAGGACCACCCTGACAGGCTCTGGACTAACTTCTTGTTGACTCCTGCCCATATAGATTGTTTCTTGATGTCCCCTAACTGCTCCCATATTAAGGACGTCTGTTTCTGACATTAGTTGTGGTTCCATCCCCTCTACCAAAGAAGGCCCAGAAGAAGGACAAGAGGGATGTCAAGATAGTTAGGAAAAGAAATAAAGGAAGGAAAAGAAAGAGAGGAAATAAAAGAAAGAGAAGAAGGAAAAAAAAAGAAAAGGTGAAAAAATAGAAAAGAAGGAGAAAAGGGAGAAGAAATAAAAGAGGGAGAAGAAGATGGCCCGTTCTAAATATGCCCATTCCCCCACCACAAAACAGACAAAAATCTTGACGCCTTTGACTAGCAGCTTTCCCAAGTATCCACTCCACTATCTGTTACTCCCTTTTCCATCCTTGATGCCTCACTTGTGCATGCATACTCTCCAGGCCTTGGTGATGCTGAGGGTTTGGCTAGTTTGGCCATTTTTGACCTGGCTGCCACTTTTTCACTCGAGACTCCCCAACAGGCACACACATTGGCATCTAGCCCTATCTTTGAGTTCCCTGTTTTTGAGTACTTGTTGGGGGAGGGTGAATTAGATGCCGAAGTTTCCGCCGCTCTCAACTTGGACCCCGTTGTGGGCGTAGAGGCTCGCCCAATCGTGACGGAAGATCCTGCCCATCCTTTGGTCGAGGAAGGGTGTGATAAAGAGGTGGGCACTGCCTCAAACGAAGAGGCAAATATTGTTTTTGTAGTGAGCCAATGGGTCCCTTTGCCTAGTAGCGTAGCTGGTCAGGGTGGTGAGGGCGACAATAGGATTCCTTATCAAGAGGAAGTGTATGGAGATATCGAAGCGGGTAGCTCCCTTATCGAGACACCGCCGCCTACTATTTTTGGGGAGGGAGGGGGGGGGGGGACTACCCCTTCTCTAAATATGAGTGGTGAATGCCTCTTCATCCTTTCCCCCTTCATCTGCTCTTTTGGTGGGGAGACTGGATCTCCTCTTTTCAAGGGTTTAGGCGGCTTGGTAGGTGATGGCGCCCACTTAATCAATGTGGGCCTGGCGTATACCAATGCTGCACATTTTTCCAGAGATCTTGACAGCTCCCTTAAGGGAGGACTCAGCTTCAGTGCTTGATGGGGCTTTTATGCTTGGCAGTGTGCACGGCCCCAAGGGAATTTATTGCAGTTCTTCCTCCTCCTCTACCAATGCCCAAGGCAAGGCCACCGCCAAGATGGCTAGCTGACTAAGGGCCTTGCTCTCTAGGGTAATTCCATGGCTTTTCCTTCTCTTACTTCTTGCTTTTTTGTCTACTGATTATTCTTACTTGGGTATCTTGTTTTTCGGCAGGGAATCAATGATTTGGCGATTTGAATTATGGTGGATCGAGCTCATTTGGAGGAGGAGGTTCGGGAGAGGAGGAAACTGTGCTATGTTGCCAAAGCCGCCTTTGAAAGGTTGAAGGCGGAGATGGAGGTGCTATCTGAGGGGAAAAAGGAGTTGGAAATTCTACTATAATAGTCTGAGGGTTACTTCCATTCCCTATACGGTGACCTAGAAATCCTTGAGAACCACGTCCTTGGGCTTCGTGATGAAGTGCATTGTGCTTGAGAGGCGAAGGTCAAAGATGACTTCACATCAAGGCTTCTCGAGTCAGAGAGAGACTCTGCTAGGGCTCAACTCTCTTATGCCTAGAGGGATTTTGAGTCTGAGCGAGGCCGCCTCAATGCTGACCTCTCACCCTCTTGGGAGTTAGACTTCGTTTGCTAGGAGCTAGCCCCCTTCCAAGAACACAACCATGGGCTTGTACAGGAGTTGGAGAAAGGTCAATTGACTGCACTTGACCTTCCCAAGACGTAGGAGTATTTGGCAAAGCCGCAACAGCGACATGAGCAGTACAATGAGAGTCGGAAGGACTCTGATGAGGAGCACCGAAAGCTGCAATTGGCCTTTTTTGCAAAGGACCAACAACTAACTGAGAAGAAGGACTAGTTGGCCATCACCTGGGAGGAAATCGCTCACTGTGTGCCCAGTTGGCTTTTTGCGACCAGAGATCGTGTGTTCACTTACAGTTATGGTGCTGGTATCCTGAGGCTTAGATCTTGCCTAATTACTGGCCCTTCTACTGATCTGGCAGTCTTGGATCAGAATTTTTTTCATCCTAACATGGCTACCTGCCGTCGTGTTGACAAATTTGGTCGGGCTAAGATGCCAAATGCCTTTAAGGACATTCCTCCCCTTTCGCCGCCTGTTGGAGACGATGCCACCTGATCTCCTTCTATGTACCATTGTATTCTTTTACTTTAGATTGTTGTTCACTTGAAACTTTGTAACACTGGTTTTTTGTAATTTTTGGGGACCAATTGTTGCGTGCTTGTGCGATTTTTTAGGCTGTTTCTTGCATAAGTCAGTTGTTTTAGCATAACTTGCCTCTTCTTCCTATTTTATTTGTGAATTTTACCATTAATACTAAAGACTTTTGTTTGAAGGGTGGCCTCAGCCTTCGCGCCCTTTCCTTTATGAAGGAGGGGCACTTTGTTGGCCTTTGCACCCTTTTTGAATGGCATCGTGAGCTACTAATGCTCGTCATATGTGTTTAAAAGTGGCATGGTTTGATGACATTCGCGCCCTTTTTACATGGTACTGCAAGCTACTAAGGCTCGTCACAGGTGTTTAAGGGTGGCGTGGTCTATTGATCTTCACTTCCTTTTTACATGGCATCGCGAGCTAGTAAGGCTCGTCATAGGTGTTTAAGAGTTCCTGTGTAAGATTTTGCATGAAAATAATGATAACAAAAAGATACTCTCTCATGTGGAAAGATGATAATAATATGAAAAGATGATAACAATGGAGTCTTAATAAGCAAACCTCTTGTAGTGAATGTAATAATGAAAATGAAACACATGATGCCATTACCGGTAGAACTTCTTTAAGTGTTTTGCATTCCTTAGGTGCGGTAACTCCTTGCCCTGGTTGTCCCTCAGGCGTAGGACCTTGGCTTGTTGTTTGCTATTACCACACATGTTCATTCCCAACGGGGTCCCAGTTTGTCGTCTTCTTTGGTAGTTACCTTGCTTTCCTTTAAGACCAAATCCTCTATCTTGAATGTCCTAGGCTTCACTCTCTTGTTGAAATATTGCTCGGCCTTAGCCTTCTCATGTAGCATCATTGCTTCAGCTATTTCCCTTTCCTCTTCCAATAGGTTGAGGTATTCTTCCATCGCTTTGTTGTTTCGGGGGTCCATAAACTTGGCAGTCCCACCTCGATTGGGGAAACCACCTTGCACCAATATGCTAGCTTGAATGGGGACTCCCTCGTGGGGTTTTTCACCGAGGTTCTGTATGGCCATAGTACTCATGGCAGTTCTTCGGCCCACTCTCCCTTCTTTTTCATGAGCTTCTTCTTTAGAATTGAAAGCAATGCTTTATTTGTCACCTTGGCGTGTCCATTCGCCTGCGGATCCCTGGAGAAGAGTACTTCACTTTTATTTTCATTTCTATACACCATTCTCTATAATGGTTTCAGTCAAACTGGCGTCCATTTTCTGAGAATATACTTTACAGAATTCCATATTTATGGATGAAGTTCTTCCACAAGAACCTCGTAACAACCTTGCTTGTTACAGTTGCTAATGGCTCTACCTCCGTCCACTTTGTGAAATAATCCACCGTAAAAATCATGAATTTTACACCTCCTCTCCCACGAGGGAAAGGTCCAACCAAATCCACACCCCACCGGGCGAAAGGGTTAGGGGGCGGTCATGGAGGTTATCTCTTCTGGAGGGGCGTGAGGTACTGGTGCATACGTTGGACATCTGGCACACTTTTTGGTAAACTCCTGGGTATCCCTTAGTGCATTGGCCTCGTAGTACCCAACTCTTACTGCCCTCCTGGCTAGGGACTTCTCGTTCGAGTGATTTTCGCATATTCCTTTGTGTATCTTAGCCAGGATATACTGTGCTTCCTGTGGGAAGATGCATTGCAGTAATGGGGTTGCAAAGCCCCTTTTGTAAAAGACCCTATCAATGAGCATAAATCTTGCCTCCCTTCTCTTTATCCTCCTCGCCTCTTCCCTTCCTTTAGGTAATTCACCTATGTCAAGATATTTGACCACATCGCTCGCCTATTTGAGAATATTCGAGCCTATGATGCCCACCTCTTCCCCAATGGCTGGGACCTCAATGACATTCCTTTCAACTTGCCATGGGATGGGTGTGTCCTTCATTCCCGATGCTATGCGTGCCAGCTTGTCCTCCATTTCATTATCTCCTCAAGGTATATGGGATATATTTAAATATAAAAAATGGTCGCGTGCCTCCCAGACCTGAGTGAAATACTTCTTTAACTTTTCTCCCTTTGTGCCGTATAGACCCAGCACTTGGTTGACCACTACTTGCGAATTTGACTATACATCCACCTTAGCTGTTCCCAACATCGTGGCTATCGAAAGTCCTGCCATTAATGCTTTATATTTCACCTCATTATTTTTTGTTTTGAAAGTTAAGGTTGCCATGTAATGGCGTTCCTGACCTTCTGGAATGAGTAAATGCACTTCTAAACCTCTGCCAGCCAGATAGAAGGAACCATATATGAAAAGCACCCATGGCTTCCCTATCAGAGTTACCGCATCTTCTTGGGGAAAACTCGAAAACTCTGCACAAAGTCTACCAATGCTTGCCCTTTCACTGCATTCCTTGGAAGGTACTCTATGTCAAACTCGCTGAGCTCGATCAACCGCCCTACTAACCTTCCTAAGTTATCTAGTTTTTGTAATACTTTTGCCAACGGGTTTTCTGTGAGCACCCTCATCATGTGAGCTTGGAAGTATGGGTGAAGCCTATTGGTCTCCATCACCAAAGCAAAAGCTAGCTTCTCCACTCATGGGTATCTCACTTTCGCTCCCTTTAAAGCCCTACTTACGTAGTATACAGGAAGCTAGGCGGCTCTTTCTTCTTTTACTAGGACGGTTGAAACTGCATGTGGAGAAACTCCCAAACATGTGTAGAGTATGTTGCCTTTCTCCCATTGCTTTAGAAGTGGTGGGTTGGCCAAGTGTTGCTTTAGTCTCTTAAAGGCTTTGTCACATTCTTCGTTCCAGGGATGCATCTTGTGCAGCACTCCAAAGAAGGGGAAGCACTTGTCCATTGACTTGGCTACAAATCTGTTCATGGCAATTACCCTTCCCGCCAACCGTTAAGTGTTGTTCAAACTCCTTGGCGGCTTCATGTTGAGGATGGCTTCTATTTTTTTGGGGGAGGCTTCAATTCCTCACTCAGACACAACAAATCCCAAGAACTTTCATGATCCGACCCCAAATGCGCAGTTTGTTGGGTTCAATTTCATCCTATACCGGCGGAGGATTCTGAACGCTTCCCTTAGGTTGACAAGGAGTTGGGCGGGTTCCTTGCTCTTTACTAGCAGGTTGTCTACATAGATTTCCATGGACTTCCCAATTTGTTCCTTAAGCATCCAGTTGACCAACCTCTGGTAAGTCACCCTTGCATTCTTCAAACCAAATGGCATAACCTGGTAACAATACAATCCCTGATCTATAATAAATGACATCTTGTCTTAGTCTGTCGGGTGTATTCGGATTTGATTGTAGCATGTATAGGCGTCCATGAAACTTAGCATCTTGTGCCTTGCCGTGACATCTACAATAACGTTGATCGGTGGTAAAGGAAAGCTATCCTTGGGCAAGCCTTGTTTAGGTCGGTGAAATTTATGCACATTCTCTATTTTTCGTTCACCTTCTTTACAAGGACGACGCCGAATAGCCACTCTGGATAATGAGCGTCCTTGATGAATCTGGCGATGAGCAGACATTTCACCTCTTCAACGATGGCGGTGTACTTCTCTGTACTGAACAACCTTCTTTTTTGGTGTACTGTCTAGTGCGAGGGGTCTACGCACAGATGATGTTCAATAACACTGTTGTCTATCTCAAGCATCCCCTCATGGCTCTAGGTAAAAACATCTCTATGCTCTATCAGTAGTTGCTTTGGAGCTTTTTTGTCCTCTAGGGGAACTTGGGTTCCGATATATGTGGTGGCGTTGGGGTGGTTGGGATACAGCATTACTATTTCTAGTGTCTTGTTGGCTTTGGCCTACTATATGCTCTGTTCATCTTTAACTTCTACGCCCTTCTCTAGAGATACCACCAAGCATGGCGGTAAGTGTGGTACTGAGATCCCTTGAGTGCAGTTCCCGTCTCCACTTGTGATAGCGCACACCTCGTTCTTGTTGCTTCTTAATTCTTGTACGTAACATTCTCACGCTAAAGCCTATATGCCCCGTGCTTCACCCACCCCGCCACTGGTTGGGAATTTCATCTTAAAGTGGTAAGTGGATGTGACTCCCTTGAGATTGTTAAGTGTTGGCCTCCCTAGTATGGTGTTATAAAAGGATGGGGCTTTACAACCAAGAAGTTGGTCATGGTGGTTGCCATGCGTGTCCCCGTTTTGGTGATCAATGGGAGAGTAATGGTGCCAACTGGTTGTATTGTATCTCCAAAAAAGCTCTTCAGCAGTGTCAGGGAGGGTCTTAATTTGTTGGCACTAATACACATCCTGCTGAAGGCCTCCCAAAACAACATATTCGCTGAGCGATAGTTGTCGATCAGTATTCGCCTAGTCATATGATTGGCCACTAGGAGAGTGACTACTAAGGCATCGTCATGTGGGTACAACACCCATTCTTGATCTTCCACTTCGAAGGATATGGCTGTTTGAGTGTGAAGCTTTTGATGCTTGGGAGCCCTGTCCGCCACATATATCTCCTCATACCTCACCCTTCGTGCATATAACTTTCGGCTATATGTGGACACCCTGCCCCCTGCAAACCTTCCTACTATCATTCAGATATCCCTTATGGGTGCCCTGTCCTTATTGCTCTTTGGTGGTGCCCTATCCTTATAGTTCCTTCAAGCATCATTTTAATATTTTTGCCACCTGTTGGGACTATTGCTCTTTCTAGGACCGCGCATCGGCTCTTGATGCCTCTTAGGCTTTGAGCGCTCTACAAGCATCCGCTCTAATTCTCCTGTTCTTGCCAATTCAATCACCCTCTTTTTCATAATTGTGCAATCTTCAGTCCAGTGTGAACCCATTTAATGATACTTGCAGTAATGACTGCTTGTCCTGGCCTGGCGTCGTTCCTTGTTATCCTCCTCATCTTCTTGCACATTCAAGTTGCTGTGTACCTGTGACGCCCCCAGATTTCACTTGGGATTGAATGGACATCGGAAGCATTGTGACATGCAACACAAGATTACCTGCTCCCGTTCATGATATATAAGATGCAATGTTCCTAACATGCATCTAGCATTATGCAATATTTGTAGTAGATAAATTTTTTTTCTTTAGCAATACTATGCACCAAACTAAAAACATCCCAAATACTAGAAACATATTTCATACATAAAGGCATACTAAATAGCCATGATCACAACACTAGTCCAAAATGGTTGTAATCAAAAGAGTACTAGAGATACAACTCCATAAGTATAAGTAGTAACCTAAGTTAAATACTATGCCATCATTGACGTCACACTGTAACTTAGTCGACCGTGTTCAGTTGGTCGGATTCTGATTCTCCTTCAAGTTCTATAACAAGATCTGCCATTCGAGAGGGAATGGTAGTTGGGACTACCACAATGAGATTTGATTACAAATCTTCGTAAGTTAACAGGAAACTCCCACACATGTTAATGATGCATGCATGCATAATTAAAGTCGTAAGCAAGCATAGCATAACTTGACATATGCATGGCATAACTGACATAACCTGAATTGAAACGTAAACAAAATTTTACTTGATATGACATGAACTTGAACTTAAAACATAACATGGACTAGCAATATAACATGAACGTGAACTTGAAACATAACATGGACTTGAAACATAACATGAACGTGAATATACATAATATAAACATGAACTTGAACTTAACATAAACTTGAGTATAACAAGACATAAACGTGAACTTGAGACATAATGTGAACGTGAACATAACTTGACATGAACCTGAACTTGAACATAACATGACATAAACGTGAACTTGAAACATAACGTAAACACGAACATAACATAACATGAACATGAGCTTGAACATAACATAAACGTGAACATAACATGATATGAACTTGAACTTGAAACTTAACGTGAATATGAACGTAACATGTACGTGAGCATAATATAACATAACATGAACTTGATCTGAAACTTATTCTTATCTCATGGGGTCACCATGATTGCTTATTCTTAACTTCTTAACATGAACTTGGACTTGAATTCTGACAATCAAAATGATTCCGCCAGTCGTTTCGTCTGGAATTCAATTAGAATGATTCCGCCCAACATATTCCATCAGAGATACGCAAACAATCAGAATGATTCGATCATGAGTACTTTAAATCACGTACTCTAGCAATCATAATGATTATACCAGAAGTACTTAGTAATACTCTGACAATCAGAATGATTCCATCATGAGTATTTCAAAATGCGTACCCTAGCAATCAGAATGATTACACTAGGAGTACCTAGTAATACTCTGATAATTAGAATGATTCCATCACGAGTATTTTAAATAAGATACCCTAACAATTAGAATGAATACGCTAGGAGTATCTGCATAACTGAACTTGAACGGCATTCTGGCAATCAAAATGATTTCGCCAAAAGTACCTAGTGTGAATTACAAATGGAGATGCTCGGACAATCATAATGATTATATTGCGAGTATCCTAGACATAACTGACTTAAACGTAACTCGAAAGACATGACTTACTTGAGATGGAAACATTTCGTAACATGACCGAACATGTAACAGATATCATATTTAACATGACATACTTGCAATGGTGAATATTACATGATATGACATACATGTAACATATGACATACTTAACTTGGCATACTTATAACATATAGCAATACATGACAGAATAGATTGTGTAACAGATAAATATTCATGACAGAATAAATCATGCATAACAGATAAACATGTAATGACGTGGCATGACATGGCATATATGATAACATACATATATAAACTGTAGTTTCCTTACCTATCATACATACATAGTAAACTGATAGTAAGTTAGAAGCTAACTTACCTCGTTTGTCGCATTCTATTTTCATAAAATGCGAAACACGAGAAACTGTAAGAAGATATTCTAAAAGTTAGAAATTTAATTACTAACAATTAGAAATGTGTAAAAGGGATGAAGTAGAGTAAAATTATCATTTTACCCTCCACATGTAGAAAAATGACCATTTTACCCCTAACATAAGGATTTCACATCCTAACTCCAAAAATTTCCAAAATTTACATTCCTCATGTAAATTTTTTCCTAAAATCAAATATCAAATAAAAAAAATTTAAAACAAATCACAACTATAAAAAACACACTATGGTCGAAATATCCATATGCCATTTCTCTTGATCTTTGTTGTAATTCCTTCAAATTTCAAAACTCATACTTAAACCAAAATTTTGCAACAAAGATCTTCCTATTCTGAGTTTAAAACCATACTTAAAACATCCATTTAGAAAAAGATAATAATCAACACTAAAATTTTTGTAAAAAGATCCAAACACTTGAATCACAAGTTTTGATCCTAAATCAAAACATCTCTAAGAATTCCAAAAAATCGAGTCTTAATTCTAACATATTCATAACATCATCTTAAGATCAACCATGCTTTAAATCATCAAAATAAAGTCACCAAAATCACAAAATAACACTTGGAGTTTTTGGTTTTACACTTAGTCCAAAAACAGAAACTTTTTCTTCAACTAGCTTTGATAAATCTCTTGATCAAGGGATTAAGAAGGTGAGATCTTTAAAATAAAGCATCACATGGTTTAAACATGTATCCTAAAGAATATCCAACCATAAAAATTAAAATCACATGGCTAAAAATCAATAAAACTTGGATCTAACCCAAAAACATCAAATCCTAGGCCTAAACGAAATCCTCTTGCATAGAAAAATCATATATTTGAAACTAATACTAAATATCTTCAAAATAACATCATAACATTAAAATAAGAGACTTTGGATCATTATATAAAAATATCAAAGCCTTTAGGGTAAGATCAAACTATGAAATATTCAAACATTCTCCAAATAAAAACTGTTTTTCCACTTTCAGTTTTCAAGTTTCTAGATCTAAGAAAATCTATCACCAAAAGCTTTATTCATGCAACAAAACCTCAATGAACACTGATAAACACATGCTAATAACACTTCATAAAATTTTTGGACCATGATATGTCCATTAGCTTGGTCAAAAACTCCCAAACATAACATACTCTCCAATCAAGACCAGAATGACATTTCCATGGTTAAAAATACTTTTGACCAACCAAATGACCATGTAATGATACGAATAACAAATCTATAGAAACTATACTCAAATAGAAACAACTTTTATGAAAGATTCATCATGTGAAAATACTTACAAAGGGTCAAAACTCTCCACATAAAAAGACCTAGAAATCTGCCCGAGAGAGCTCCTTGGGTTTCTCTCTAAGAACGGGCTGAAGAAGTGATTAAAAGGAAAGAAGTGTGTCTTGCACGACTCTAGAATTCTGGAGGGAGAAGATATGGGCTTGAATGACCCTTGAGTGGAGGTGTCTACATGACATAAAGCGGAGAATAGTGAGGGGAAAGGACTGCTTGCAGAAGTTGTGAGGTATGGAGGTTGATGAGGTGAGTTTCTCTATCACCTCAAGGCACTATTGGGTGCAACCAAGGACAGTGGATGGTCTGTCATGTGGGGGAGGAAACTTCTTCAAGAAACTTTGCCAAGGTGGCCAAATTCGTGAGCTTTGGTCGGCCTCAACCAAGTGGGCTTCAATTTGGGGTTTAAAGGGGATTTGGTTAGGGTTTGAGATGCTATCAAGCCCAAATCCAATTTTTCTTGACCCAATCAAATTTTCAAGATATAAAAGGTTGGATAATGATGTCATAATAAGAATTTGAGAAATTAATAGCATGTAGAAGTGATTTAATCAAGTGATTAAACATAATGCTAGAAATTGGATCAAAAAGGGTTTGAATGCTTTAGGGTTTGGTGAAACCGTTTAGGGTTTCGGTTTCAACCAAGTTTTTGGAATTTCAATTGGATTCAAACCATTTAGGGTTTCACTAGGGTTGAAGCACTCTTTGATCTGGCTCAATTTGGTTGATCAGATGAAAAGAGGTTTTGCTTAGGTGACATGATCTCACACCTTGATTTCATTCACAAATCTGTCTAATGGTTTTTCTTCGTACCAAGTGTCTAATACTATTCACTATGTGTGGCTAAGATCTTACCAAGTATCCAAATAAAATTTCTCTAACCTAATTTGGACATTCCAAAATGTGATTTTGAAAAATACATAATAAACTTAGTATTGAAAAATCCTAAATATTCATATTAACCTATAGTGAAAGTCGTTATCAAAACTCAACCCCGAAGTGCCCCTAAAAGTAATTTCATAGTTTCAAACATGCGTTTCCTCCAAAATTATGAAAAGGGGTTATTGCACCATAAAATCCTAAATAATCAGCTGAGTCTAGTGGCACAGACCATAACATATTATGACATTTCTAACTATCTCAAATAATTAAAATCATAATTCTGTCACCATAGTGAGTGATAACACTAACTATGTTGACAGACTAAAGCCTGTGTGATTTATCGATTCATGAAAACTTATAGGGTTTTCACGAAATTTCTAAAGTCAATAGAAATTCTACCATTGAATTTCTAGCGGGCTGTTACAGTACCAATTTGTGATTGTGCTTTGGCCACCTTTCTTTTTTTCTATCTTGATGATTTGGCTCATATTTCCTGTCAACCTGCCGTTCCTCCATTCAGTCTTGTTCTCTTCTTTTCTTGGATCTACCAAAGCTTGTAGTGTGTCTTTGGCATTGACAAAATCATTCACCTATCCATGAACTCTCTCAAGGTGGAAGGCATCTTCCTAGCTAGTTCAACCATGAAGAGATTGTGCAGCCAAATCTCGCCTAGGAGGATGGCAAGGGTGATCTTCTCATCTTGGTCATTTGTTGTTAGCCTTTTCTTGTTGACAAACGGGTGAGGTATGCATTCGGGTTCTCATCTTCTTTCTACTTAACCGTTAGCAGATAGGCAGCATGGCGCTAATGTCTCTTACTAGGCATGAGCTGTGTCGAGAACTGCTTAGCTGACTCTTCAAAACCATCTATTGACTTCGGTCTAAAGGTTCTAAACCACCCTCTCGCTGTCCCCTTTAGGATCAAAGAAAAAGCTCGATAGACAATTTCTCTAGGGAAGCTGTGAAGCATGAATTTGGCCTTAAAGTCCTACAGATTGTCCACGAGGTCCTTAGATCCGTCATACAAGTCTATCTGTGGCACCTTGAATTTGGCGGGAGTGGCATGACCATAACCTTTTTGCTATACAATAGATCGGTCTGGTTAAACAAGCATTCTACCAAGGAAAACCCTCCCATTTTCTTCGCCATTTCTTCATACTTCTTGCCAGGCTTCGTAGTTCGTCATGCAACTTTTTCTTCTCTGCCTTTCATTGGCTCGATCCCCCATTATAATGCACTTATCCTTTACCCTCCTCACTGTGGCTAGGTGTGACTGTGTCGTTGAGTTCCACGTTCTTCCACTGTAAATCATCGTTTTCTCTCTTTAAAGCTTCCATGGCGTCCAACACCTTCTTTAGCTTCTCCTCTGTCATTGCAAGTCATGCTTCCATGGTAGTTCGTAATGTCTCAATTTCACGGTTTTGCTAGAGAGTGGGTCACGGTTGGCATGTGAGAACCACGTTGGTATCTAATGAGAAATTGAACTCAAAGATCACCGAGATTATGATGCCCCCAACTCCCAAGTACGGAAAGGTTGGTATCTAATGAGAAATTGAACTCAAATATCATCGAGATTATGATGCCCCCAACTCCCAAGTACGGAAAGGTGGGAATGTTGACATCGGGATGATGACAACATGGGTCACACACCCCAAACGACAAGTGTTAAGTGTGTGTACATGCAAAAAATGTACAACAAACATTGCTGCGAATAAATAAAAATATCTGACTAAGTACTAGAATTTTTTAATTATAGAACCACCAAAATAAAAGTCCCTCAAAATGGTTATACAGTTATCCAGCGAAAATAAAATAAAAACCAAAATTACATAGCCAAAAAGGGCAACAAATCCCAAGAACGAAAAGCAACCCCAAGTCACTCCTCTGACCGAGCCGAAACCTCAGGTTCAACGTCCTCATCTGTATTAAAATCTACGATTCCATAAAAGGGAACTGTAGGATATGAATACTACGTGAGATTATGAGTCTCAGTAAGTAACCAACCAAACAACCCAAGAGATAAAAACACATTTAAACAACCAACATGAATGCATGCACATGCAGAAACATGCATGAGACCAAAACCATCATTTTCTCCAAAAATGGCTATTTTTCCAACGCACGCCAAAAATCTCATTTGGTCTAAAACAAGTCCATTAAGAAACAACTACCATTTTCCCATTCTATCTTCCAGAATGGGAAAATGGCCCAAGTAATAAGCCACAATTTTCTCAGAAAATGGTCCACAAATCTATTTATCAAAATCTACCATTTTCCCATAAAATGGCTCATTATCCAAATTATCCCATATGCACCATGGTCTCTCCTAGGGACTATCCACACACCCTGACTCCCTTCGTCACATCATGGATAACGATCGTACATGTGACTTCATAACAAATGATAACCAGCTCTGCTCCCAGCGTGTTCATGACCAAGCATCTTCTAACTCCTGCCAGCAGAGGGGCCATGGAGTTGGCACGAGAGCATTACATTCTCGCTCGGCAACAACCCAAGGGACGTCACTCAGTTTTATTTGTTCTCGAGTGACTAGAGGAGCTCTATTGAGATAATACTTTATCTCGGCTTGGGGTGGTGGTACATACGTACCCAAAAATCCATTCTTAGTATGAAAACCCAATTTTTATTCTTAACACATGAAAATGCATGAAACATAATAATGAATGTCATGACACAATACACAACATATAAAAACCCAAACACCACCAAACTCCATAAATATGTCCAACCTCCAATAGGACCCAAAAATCCACCTTTGACCCAAGGTCCAGCACAACCAAACAGACTATAGAAAAATATGTTAGCATAAAAATATATTTAAATCTCACAAAGTTCTTTAAAAAATTACTTACAATAGCAGAATTGAAATTCTGGAAGATTAAGGGCGCGCAAGATCACTGGAAACATCGAAAGTGGTAGAGTAGCAATGGAGCCACTGTTTCAAGGGGTTGGCTGTGGGTTTTAAATACTAGAAAATGGAGGAGGAAGCTTGGGGAGGCTTGGGCTTGGCATGGAAGAGCTAAGGAAGGTTGGTGGAGTTGGTGGTGTTGGTTGGAGGTTGTGGGTGGCAGCATGGGTGCCAAATCTGGCCACGAAGTGTAAATTCATGTGAGAGAGATTAAGGGAGGGTGGGCTACCGTGAAGAGCTGGGCTCGAGCTAGGGGTGCTTTGGTGTGAGGGGAAGCCAGTGCAGTGGCATTGGATGGTAGCAGTAGTGGCGCTAGGCTGCGGTGAGGGAGAACCCAAGAGGAGAGAGAGTGGCATTTTGGGAAAGAAAGGGGAAGGGGGGAGCTACGGTGGCTCGGTGGTGGGGTGTGGAGGAGAGGGAGAGAAACCCGTGGGTTTCAGGTTGGCTACCACGGGAGGAGAGGGGCTGCAGGGGGTGGAGCTCGGCCTAGGGGAGGTCACTGGCTTGAGTTGCGTTGATGGGTGGTGCCGATCCAACTCGGTCCAGGTGAAGACGTTGGCTGAAGGAGTGGATCTGGTAGGGGCCTTTCCATCAATGCAGGGGAGAGGGAGAGAAAGGAAATGGGGAGGAAAGGAAAGAGACTTAGATTTTAATCAGACCCTTCATCTAGAGGTCTTAAAATTGATCCAACAGTGAGAAAACAAACATAGAGTTAACTAACTTAAAATAAGTAAAAAGACAAATAAAACACAGCAACTTAGTAACAATAAAAAAAATAGTAAAACTAACAATAAAAATAATTAGAAATAAAGAGCCAATAAATAATAGACAATAATTAATAACAAGAAAAAAGCACAATAAATTAAATTATACAACTCAAGCAGTAAAAAGGATAAAATACTATAATAATAATAATAATCAATTTAAAATAAAGGAACCAATAAAATAATCAGTAAAATAATTAATTAAAAACACAAGGAAATGAGGGATGTCACAGAGATCCCATAGATGGCGCCGCTGTAAGGAACATGTCTCACCACAAAACATAACCATTCGTCTACAAAGTATTAAAGGATGTCGGCGTTGTACTCCTGCAATTGCTTAGATGCTTAAGTCAGTAGGGAATAGCATATAATTACTCAAGAATTATATCAGAGATATCTTAGGGTTACTTGGTATCTGTATATAGGCATTAAGCTGAGTTGAATCAATACTGCAATTAGATCACGCTCATGTGGTACTTATCTCACTTTAGGCTTATTGTTTGGATTATCCCTGAATAATAGGAGTAATATGAACTCCCCTCTATTTGGATTAGTGTTATGAGGTAAGTAAATTAGGATTAACACACATTAATTAGTTTAGATAGATTATCATTATAGCCATTTCTTTTGTTAGCCAATTTTTATGTACCATGCATGTCATTCATCATAGTACATGATCATGTTAATTCTATATCATGTTCAGCATTTTTTAATTATATACATATTATGTACGTCATACATATCACGTTGCATAAGACATGCAAGTTTCTTATGATCAAGTATAAGATAAGATTAGAACAATTGAATAAAATGGTCATTCAGATGTATAGTACCGATGTGATTTATGGGTGGATGTGTAAGCCACAGACCTAAGCATGGTTTACCATAGTATGCTAGAATACTATTAGCGGTTCCCATTGTGGCCATAGGATGTGAGGTTAAGTGTGTTAGCTAGTAAGATAAGTTAGATAATTTAAGATAAGTCATGTATGTCATAAACATTAAGCATAAAAGTGATTAGTCATGATTTTTAAACTTTCGCAGCATGAAATTTTATGAAAGCCTTATATTTATTATGTTTACATGTGATGGGTTTCTTCTTGAGTTTTTGATTTATTTTAGTTTTATTTCATGTTTTAACCACCTAGGCTAGGATGATGAGTACAAGTAGGTGGGCCCCACTTAGATGGAGTGGTTGATTTAGTTCCAAACTTCTTATAATAAATTATTTTTATGAAAGACATTTTATCTAGTTATTGAAGTTTTTTATTTAATATTATTGAAGACATGTTTTATTATAAAGCTCTTTTTATAAAATAAATGTTCATTTTATTAAATTATCAGATCTCTTGCCTGGCTAATTTTATAAAAACATGTGACATTCCTAGCCTATGGGAAGGGGGTGTTACAAGAAAGATCACGGCCTGCAGATCATATCATCTGAGCCTATAGGTATGGTCTAACGCCATGTGGGAGACCCATAGGCCGCTGGAACATGAGTGCTTTCTCACGTCAATTTGTCTTTGTCAACTTGTAAGTGGACGATTGAGACTAAAGGCTTATATTCAAGCAAATCAGTAGTCAAAAGAACGTCAAAAGGACACATGACAATCTAGCCCTATAAAATGGCTTAAAATAAAAGTCAGAATCTCACTTTTGAGATAGTAAGTGTGGCACCCTGTTGCTCGTGTAAAGGTCCTAATGAGGATCTGTGGTGCCAAGGCTACTAGCCTTAGGGAAAACACCCGGGGTTTGATTAGGATAGGCATGTCTTGTCTAGATGGAAATCCACGAATTGGGATTTCAGATGTAGAATCATGGTAGAAAAATAGAAATTTAGTTGATAAACTAAGACCTTGTAGTACTAGAAATCTACATCACAAAGTAAGAATATTTATTGTGGTTCCTCATTAATATCAACTTAGAAACACATACAACCCAAATAGGCAAATAGTTTGTTCATCACCTCACAGGCACAGATTGAATACAAGTGGTCACCCCTTGAAAAGACTATGTACAGTTCGAAATAATACATGGTTTCTACAACAAAGTCTAGCCTTCGTCATTAGGGTTTGACTCTTCCTCCTCAGGCATCACTCCTGGTCCTAACTCTGCATCATAGTATATGGTTCCAAGAATAAAACTATAGGTAGGTTAGATAGTTATGACAAAACTGCTGATGAGAGATAATACTCCTGAAGATACTATGAAAAGTTTCATTTCATGTAAACAATGGGAGAACTCACATACACATGCTTGGCAAGTAATCACCCTTTTTGGCATAGGTACATGAGTCCATAAACATGCCAATGAATCACCTTCTTAAGAAACACATAAATAAGTCTAGTGCTCTCACATAGATCCAATGGCACAATTGTCATTACACATATGCTGATCACATAGATAACATAATCATCTCACAGGTGCTCTCACACAGAGATAACATAATCATCACACAAATGCTCTCATAGAGAGACAACATATTCATCACACAAGTGCTATTACACAAAAATAACATGTTGCATCTGGGAAATGTCTACCCCGCCAACTAACTTGAGGACACCAACACATGATAGGTTGGGGGATTCTACATCCAAACTATTAGGTGAGGCTAAGCACAATACCGCTCCACCCAATCACCACAAGGCATTCTCCTTCCCGTGCGAAGCTTGTGGCAATGTTTTATAGGAAAGGTCTGAGGAACTTTGTACCATCCTATGATTATTGATGCACATTTCTCTCTCTCTCTCTCTCTCTCTCTCTCTCTCTCTCTCTCTCTCTCCTATCTCTCTCCTTGGGATGATGGTTTCTCACATAGAGGTCACAAATCAGTGAAAATAGCAAACACATTCAAAATCGTGAAAGCATGAAATGAATATACGATAAAAATAATGACTAAAAGTAGATTTATTCATGATCAGAAAGGGGAAGGTTGCAAAATATGCAAATGCCTTTTACATATAACATTCACCTCATATTCTCAAGTACTATCTTAGAAGCTAACCTAGCTCACAATGTCCAGTTTGCTATTTCTTTGCACCACTTTTTTCTTGCTTCCTCTAAAGAATCTGGCTTCACAAGATCTCAAGTGTGTACGATCTCAAAAGTGAGATTGTCCCATGTCCAAATCCCTTTTATAAGAGTGGGACTATTAGATGTCCTTCTGTCATACTTCTAACTCCAGTTATGCTTGGGTAGAAGTCCTTTAGCCTTGATTGTTGTAGTGAAGGATGACAGAGATAGACAACCAGGGGATGGTCTACACCTCCTTATAGCTTGCCAACTTCATAGTCTTTCTTTGAATGAGCGCCCTCTACGTGGCATTAGGCCATATTGTTGAGTTCAAGTGATATGATTTATTGAATCGTAATCCCTTACACAGACCCACTCTGGATGTGACCCTTTAGACAGAGTGTGGGCTTTTGCGTACGACACTGCCATGTGGGAATATTTCTAGGGTGGAGCTAATTACCTATAAAATATGTAACAGCCTGCCAAAAATTCAATGGAGGCATTTCCTTGGGTTTTAGGAACCTCGTGAGAACTCGAAAGTTTTCATGAATTGAGCCAATCGTGTAGGTTTTACCTGGTCAACATAGTCAGTGTTGCCACTCACTATGGTGCCAAAAGCATAATTGCATTTATTTGAGGTACTTAGAAGCATGAGAAATGATCATGTGTGTTTCAGCCAAGGGATGTTTAGGAAATGAGGTTGGATAGAGTTGCAACAAAAATCAAGAGATTTGGCCTATGTGTGTTTCGGCCAAGGTTTAGTTGTGATGTGTTTTAATTTTTTGTAATTAGATATTTAGATTTAGGACAAAATTTACGTGAGGAATGTAAATTTTAGTGAATTTTAGAGTTAGGATGTGAAATCTTTAAGTTAAGGGTAAAATGATCATTTTTCCACATGTAGATGGCTATAATGTCAATTTTACTCTAAGATAGTATTTTTATATTTCTAAATCATTAGTGAAGAGTTTCTGACATTTAGAAATCTTTATTTACATTTTCTCATATTTCACACATTTTTATTCTGTAACGCTACAGTGATCTCCTAACTTACTGTCAGATTATTGTGTATGTGTGTTGGTAAGGGGACAATTGGTTATGTTCTTATGTCACTATATATGCTATGCTATGCCATGTCACTACATGTAGGTCTGTTAGACATTATATTCTATCATGTAAATGTTTATCTGTTATATATTATATTCTGACACATAAATGTTTATCTATTATACATTTTATTCTATCATGCAATGTTTACCTGTTATACATTATATTTTATCATGTAATTTTTATTTATTACATGTTATGTCAGGTCATGAAACGTTTGTATGTTACATGTTATTCCATGTGATGAAATATTTGTTTGTTTCATGTTATGTTATGTCATTCATATCACATTACATCAGGTCATCTGTTCTTTTATCTCTTGTCAAGTCATGTCTCGAGTACAGATTGTGTCTTGGAAATAGTTTTTCTACATCAAGTCAAGTCTATTTACGTTTATCACGACCCTGAATGCTAGGATGAGGTAATATCTTAGTGGAACTCATTTGTTCATACTGGAGAGTCTAAATTAGTGTGAAATCCCCTAAGTTGACAAAGTAAAGATCAATGAGCTTTGAATGGGGCTTAATTAACTGGTAATCGGAGTGGAGTAGGCACTAACGCCAATGGTGCTCCCTTAATTTCAATTTCATGTTATATGTATTTGTGCTAGTGCAGATACCTAGCACATGATACGTACATTACTTTTTCCATAGCAGGTACAAATACATATAAACTAGTACGTATGTTAAAAGCACTCACAGCTAGGTGCACATACGTGTACTGTGATTCAGTAGCCGGTAGGGACACATGGTTCAAGGGGAACTGTGTAGCATCCATTTGGTCACTTTTATTAATCATGCTTATTCAATGAACAAGATTCTAAATTTATGTATTTCACGTTCAAGCTCATGTTATTTCACATTTATTTCAAGTTAAATCCATGTTCAGTCATGCTCAAGTTCTTGTCATGTCAAGAGCAGTTTCAGTTCAGTTCAGTTCAATTCACATTCAAGTTCAAATCATGTCAATATATGTCATGTTAAATGTCAAGTCACATCAAGCTTATTTATGATCATGTCATGCATTCATGCTTTTACTGCATGCATATTTAAACTGTCAATTAAGTTCTTTGTTAACTTACTGATATCTCAAATCTTACTGTGGTAGTCCTAACTACCATTCTCCCTGGAATGGTAGACGATGTGTCAAGACCGGGAGATACAAAGGACATTGGTTGACTGGAGACAGTCAACTAGGTAGTGCAGACACGATGCAGAGCTTGTAGCCTGCATGATCAGATTTATAGATAGTATTATGGCATCCCTGATCGAGTTGCGTGAGCTACTTGACGGATTAGTTGAGTAGATGTTTTAGTTTATGCACTCACTTATGGAGCTCTGTCTCCCATACTTTTGTGAATATAGATCTTTTGGACTTATTGTGACACCCCCAAATCCCCATGCACGGACATGGGGAAATCGAGACGTCCGGATGATGGGATCACGGGTCATCATCTTATCGACGTGTGCCAAGTGTGTGAAAAAGCGACGAATGTGCACAAGAAATACGCAGCGAAAAGCAAGTCAATAACTAAGTACCAGAATTTTTTCTTATTTAATACAAAACTATTCAAAACATACATAAATAAATATTACAGGACACAATCATAATTTTAAACTAAATACAAAGCATAAACTTCAGCACCCCGGCGGAGCCGCGTCCTCGGGCTCAGCCTCCTCCTCCTCCTCCTCGATCTCTGCACCAAAATCTACGGAACCAAAAATGGTGCCGCAGGTAAGTAAAATCCAAACACCACCAGATAAAAACATATAGAACTCAAACAATATGCATAAAGTGATGCCAATGTGCAAAACCCATAAAAACATATTTTTCCACGCACGCCAAAAAATCCCATTTGGCCCAAAACAAACTCATTCCAAATATCACGCCAAAAGTCACATTTGACCTTTATTCATCTCAAACCATTATCCATTTTAACCCGTATGCACCATGACCTCCCCTAGGGATCATCCGCACACACTGGCTCTAGTGCCACATCGCAGAGTACCACCACGCATGTGACACCTAACGAGCGATGCCCAGTTCCACGCCCCGCGTGTTCTTAGCCAAGCATCCTCTAGCCCTCGCCAGCGAAGGGCCACGGAGTCGGTGCGTAGAGCGATGCCCGGTTCCGCGCCCGGCGCGTTCGTAGCCAAGCATCCCCTAGCCCTCGCTCCCGTCGTCGCTCAGCGACAACTCAGGGGACGTCACTCAGTTTATTCCACTCCTGAGTGACCAGAGGAGCTCCACCGAGATAATACCCCATCCCGGCTTGGGGTTGTGATACACACGCACTCGAAAATCCACTTACGCCAATAAAACAGGCTTTTCTCAATTAAATAAAAATGCATGTGCATGCACCATGTAAATGCGATATTAATGCACAAAATAATCAACCATCCATAAATCAACAAAACCAAGCACTCCGTCCACAACCCATCCGACCCCCGAACTCCTCGGACTCAGTCCGGAATCAACCAACCAGCAGCAATAATTTATTGTAAGAGCAAAATATATTTAAATCTAAAAGTAGAGTTTGAAAAATATTTACAGCGCTATATGGTATTTTTTGAAAGCTCGCGGCGTTGCAAATGGCGGAAGAAAAGCAACGTAACAGTGTAATTTACACTGTGGCCGTGGGTTGTAAAATACCCACTTTTGAACGGGGACAAACCAAGGCTCGAGATTGATAGGGAATGGCCTTGAGATATTTATGAAGCTAAGGGAAATGAGTTTTGGCCATGGGTGGTGGTGGAAATGGCGGTCGAAGGCCAAAAAGGGGCTGAACGGAGTTGAGCTCGTGGGAGTTGCTCCGGCAACGGATCGAGGCCGGAAATGGGTGGTTTAGGTCGGCAAGAGGTAGGGGTAGAAGCTGTGAAAAGATGGTGGCCGGAGGTGGTGCGACGGCGCCGGAAACGGTGAAAAACCGTATGGCTTGGAGGAGCTCGTGGCGGCTAACGGTGGCTCGGATGAAGGTGAAACTTGGTGGGGATGTTCACCGGTGAGAGGGGAAGAAAACTGGGTGGGTGGTGTAGGCCACGCCGCCGGCGAGCGGCGGTTCTGGGCTACGAAAGCAACCGGCGACAGGGGCAAAAACAGAGTAGGTGCAGTGACTTCCGGTGGCTCTCGAAGGCTAACGGCTGGTCCGATGGCTCTAAAAATTGGTGGGGATGATCTATGGTGGAAGGGGAAGAGAATGGTGATGATGGTGCACTAAACGGTGGCCGGACGGCGGAGAACTGGCCGGTCAAAGTGGAGGCGACGGGAAGGAGAAAAGAAAGGAGCTGCGCACGGGGAGAGGGGGAAAACGGGAAGAAAAAGAAGAAGAAAAAAAGAAGAAAAGAAAGAAAAGAAGAAAAGAAAAGGAAAAAGGGAAAAAGAAAAAGAAAAGAAAAAAAATGAGGTCCAATCCTCACCTCTGGAGTCCAATAACTGATCCAACGAAAATAAGTTTAAAAGCAATAAAACTAAGAAAATATTTTAAACACAACGTAAAGCTAAAATATAATAATTAACTAGTAAAAACAAATTATTTAATTTTAAATCCAAAGACAAGCTAAAATAAATTAAACAGCAATTTAAATTCAACAGCAATTAAAATCTAATTAAAATCCGATAATTTAAAATAAAAGAACTATTATATTAATTAAATTAAAATATTCCGTCAGTGAAAATACACATAAAAACGGGGTGTCACATCCTCCCCCCTTAAAATAAATTTCGTCTTCGAAATTTGTGAGTTTAATATCAGTGCCAAGTATGATACACTACGCAACTTAGAGTATACTTGAGAAAATCATACCATCAGCCATTTCCACACAAGTATGATTAAAGATCTCTCCAATTATACTCCTAAAGCAATTCCATCATATTCGTACTAGTCTCCCAGCGACGCATCACGTCTAGAACTCCTAAAGTAGCCACGTAAACCGGAATCACCATATCGTCAAGAACTTCAAAACCACACCCAAGAAAATTCTAAAAATTATTACTTCTTAGAATGAATTGTATTAACCTCAATCAACCTTCATGCTATATCATCGAAACTTTCATTGTATACTATATCTTGGTAACCTAATAGTCACTTCCAAAATAAACCATCAATAAACATAATTTGCCCAAACAAAATATTACTCTCCAATTACAAGCACCTTCTCGAAATTTTAAGTCATCACTAATTACTCAAAATCAGCACACTTAATCATGAACTATCACTCCTATTTCCTCAATTATCTCTAGCTACCTTAACTAAATCAAAATTCCACAACGACACCCATGATCATCAGCAAAGAAGACGATATCAATCAATTGCAACCTTCCAAATTAAAAACAAGTATCATTATCTCAAAATACGCCAATCTCATCTAAGATAAAGAACATAGGGCTCGAATCCGTCCCTACCAACTAATAAAGCACCTATAACTCCTACCTAACAACTTACACTTTCAAGATCATCACCTAAATTCTGAATATCGTCTAATTTAGAGATAACTAAATTCACTACGAACCACGATTAAATTCACGATAACCTTAATAAACCCTTCTTATAAACTCACTTACCTACTTCTATTCTCATAACCCTAATATTTGCACGACTATTTCCTTCAATTGCATACAAAATTAAATCTCAAGATAGGCCATGCTATTCAAACCTCCAATCCATCAAAACTATGGCACTACTCTCCTGACTTCTACTGCTTATTACCTTACGTACCTGTTTAGGCTAATCACCGTTGATTCCCAAACTTCCACTTTCAAGATTTTATTAACCCCTACACATGGCGACTCAACAATCTCTCTTCAAGTTAAATAAAATGTATATAATTCTCCCAACTGGACACTCAAACTACAAAGGAAAGTATAGCCTCAAATTTAAATTCCTGTGTGACCTCAAGTCACAATTAATTCTTGAAGATAGTCTCAACAATAAATGTCAACCATCACTCCAATTGGTAACCCACTTCAACTGTACACTCCGATCAACTCACTAAGAACTCGAAGCTAAATTTATTGAATTTAATACTATCACATCTAATCCACTTCAGTACTCACCAAAGCCACTTCTCTCAAGCCAAAAAGAGACTAGGATTTGTACTCTCCGAAATCCATACACCCTCACCACCATTATAAATGGATCTCATGTACCCTTAGCTAAGATCAATAATCATTCTAACGTATAAGTGATCCATCACTTCCATTTCCAACATCCGTACCTTATCCTCAAAATTAACAAAATTTCATTTCCCAAAACCTGCATCATCTATTATCCTCAACTCGGTATGAATCAATCCTAAAACTTGTCACTATAACCTCGAGCTATAACAATTATTGCCAACCCACATTCCATTGAGTAACACACTTCGACTGAACGCTCCAATCGATTCACCACTATCACGTGTCAATCTCATACGTCCTTAGCCGAAACCAATAGTCATTCCAACGTACAAGTAATCCATTACTACTATTTCCATCATCTGGACTTATATCCGCAAATCAACATGAATCATTCCTATATCTGCTTAACTTATACCCTTAATATCAGCAAATAGTTATCGCTTAAAGCTTTGTACTGAAAATGACCTTAAACCTGCTAATAATCCGTTCCCAAAAGTCTCTAGAACATAAGGTCTCAACTTCAATCGAATTCAATACCAACAATTAAACTATTGCTTCCAAAACCTCAATGGATCTATATCTTCCGAATCGACAAAAATCATTTCCTAAAATCGATTACTACAACCTCGAGTTAACAATAGTCATTTTCTGAACTAAGTCAATATCTACAATCCTCAAAGAAGTATATGAGCTAAATCATTACCTTCCATTCTCAAAGAAATGTATCCCAGAAAAATTTCATATTATTAACTAAACTCTGATCAACCTCATTTTAATGGTTGCAAACTAATCACTCTCCAGAGTGGATCAAGCTAGCACCCCAAGTCTGTAAAATTAAGAACTCAACTCTTATTATAAATTGGTCCTTCAACTCTGCAATTCTAAAACCTTAAATCAAATAAGAATAATTTCTAAAATTTCTAAGATCAATGAGCTTACACCCCATAATAGAACAATCAGCTCCCAAAACTTTTAAAATCTAATACATTAACGGATAATAAATCATTTTCTGAAATCCTCGAGATTGATAGCTTTAATCCAAAACATTCACCTTAAAACTTGTAAATTTTAAAACCCCAATTGCCACCAAATTGTTCATCTTGAAATTTAATTACTTCCCCCAAAGCTTGTCGAACCTAAAACCTTAATTACCAAAATCTTATTTCCTAAAATCTATAAGGCCTCAAACCTTAGATAAAATTATCTTAAACCAATCCTTAAAGTTCGTTGAACCTACACTCTCCTATTCTATAGCTTCATTACATAAATTCTACAAAACCTAAGACCTCAACCATCTTAACCGACTTAAAGCTAACTCCCCTCCTTAGTTGCAACTTACATTCCTACTCCCAAGAAATTGCCTAATCCATGTCGTTCCCTTCTAGCCACAATATTATGAAAGTAACCCACCTTTATAAAATTCAACCCTACTTCACTAAGTATTTTTTTTTCCTATCAACGACATTCTCAATAGTACCGTCCTCCTACCATAGCACAATCCTCAATCCCACTTTTTAACTCCGGACAAAACAATAGTATTTTTTTGTTTCTCTTGCATACACCCGTGTTGTATGTGGGCTATATATGCCTTGCCTTATTAATAAACAATTAATCATTACTGTCCTCATTTACAAATCTTATCTTCTATCATTTGTTTTTTTGTTGCAGTAAAATTATTGTACATGCACGACTCCCAAATGCTTTATTTCGAAAGCAAGTTTACAGACCCATAACTCAAAACTTCCAATCTAACTTCCCTAAAAAAGATGAGATATAGAACACAACTTAACTTCAAGCACACTGAACACACAAACAACGGAAAATTAGCTCATACAATCACCATTGAACCATAACTATCACGTACTGTACACAGCTTGATTTAGTCAGTTTTAATCTCAGAGGTGTGAAGTGTAGATGGATAGAGTATGTTCTTGGCACCCGTGAGATCCAATATCTTTTTGCTGGGGGCTTCTTGGGGTGAACTGTTCATATACATCAATCTGTAACACCACTCGATGACCTCAGGGAAAAACACCTTCCAGAAGTAGATGACTTTGAACCAGGCTGGCTCTGTCAAGTATCTATCTCCCCTGCAAGCACTCTTCACTATTGCCGCAGCACACGCCCCAGCCGTCTCCACAGGAATCGCGCTTAATTGAACCTGCCCGTAAATTAATCAATTAAGAACTAATTACATGCATACATCGATCCTTAAATTAATTCTATATTCTACTTTAAGAAGAATTACTTACATCTCTCAAGTCTTGATCAACTTCTCGCATTTTGCCTTCCTTCAATAAGAACTTGCCTTGCGTCATTTCAGACTCTATGAATCCGGGTGTCACGATTGTGACTCTTATCTCAGGCCCGATCTCAACCCTCAATGTCTCGTAGAAAATTACGATCGCGGCTTTGCTTGCCTGAGGTGAGGTGAGGAGACAATACGTATATGAATTTAATTATATATGATCGATCGATCGATCTCCAACATAAAATGATCAATTAATTAGACTACGTACGAACTTACATTATAGAAGCTCATTCTGGGCGTAGGCAACCATGGGGCAGAAGCAAGGGCTATTTTCTTGCCCCTACTTTCTCTGAGATATGGAAGAGCAAAACGTGTGGTATAAGCAGAGCCCCAGAAGTTTCTATCCTTCATAGACAAATTAAAACCCAGAAATTACAGCTCCAAATCATACTTTTTTTTTTTTTTTTTATATACCAATATACTAAAATTACTAAATAGTGCAGTGTAGATATGTAGATTCAGACAAGAACATTCCCCTCATTCTTAAACCCACAAAGAAAAGCACTTCAACGATTTTGTTACTGCTTCAAACAATATAAATATTTGTCACATCGAGTGTTTTCTTTTTGGTATTTTTTTTATGGGAAATAAATTGAGCTATATATAATCTGGTAAATCAAAGCAATCATTATAAAAGTACTGGTGCTCGGAGTGGGGAGGGGGACCATAAAAAGACAGCCAGCATTATTCTGATCAATTACCATAATGGTTCTAAAGGCAGTAATATCAGTTGCCTCTTCAAACATGCAGACGGAATTGATCCCAGCATTATTGACCAGATGATCCACTGCATCATGTAGCAAATTATATGTATAATTACTGGCCTGATATTAACTATTGAGAATTATCGCAAAAATAAATTAATGAACAAGAAGACCACGACGGGCTGAATTAGCACCGAATTGATGCATATATATATATATATATATATATATGCACTAGCTACTTACATCTGCCGAAATGGTTTATGGTTTCCTCAACTATTCGCGCACAGTCCTCGACATTGGATACGTCTCCAGGGATCATAAGAACATCAGGGGAACCATAATCAAGCGCTCGATCAACTACTTCCCGAAGCGAAGATTCCCTCCTGGCAGCAAGGGATAAGCGAGCCCCTCTCTTTGCATATTAATAAGCCAAATGCTGCATTCATGTATGCAAGAAGTTCATAAATATTGATTCAATTTAATCACAGTTAATACATTAAATTCAACTAAAAAACATTCAAAATAAATAAATGATCTAATTATTTATATATAGATCAGAGAGATATAAGATATATATATATGTAGTACATATAAATCTAAAATTTTTTAAAAAAAAAAAAAAAAGCTTTATAACTCGACGGTGTAGTTGACTGTGGAGAAAATTAAACAGAAACGAAGTGATTCATGGTCCATATATAATTGCTTAGTACGTACCTCCCCGATACCGGAGGAAGCACCGGTAATGAGAACGACCTTCCCAGCCAAATCTTCACTGAAAATGAAGTTAAAGAAGGAGAGGAAGAGCTTGGAAAAGGAATAGGGTGGTAAGAGAAAGCAGAGGGAAAAGAATGTGAAGGGAGGAGCTATTACGTTCAAGAACTTGTGAATTAGATCCAATAACGCCATCATGATATCGTTAAATTCCTGTAATTGGTAAGGTACTTTACTAGAGATCGATCTGAAAGTTTGCTAGCTAGCTCTGAAACAAAAGTAATTAATTATATTCAGACCATCTGGATTTTATACGTTGCAAAGGCTATATCTAAGGGGATAGAGATCATCAAGAAGAAGGTAGGTGGTGCACTTCTGCATGGCAATCGTACGACACGTAGTTGATGAACAAAGACCAACCTTCTGACGTTACCCTTTGTCCTCGTACGTTGATCCCCTCACTTCTGCCGCTTCTTAATTTTATATTACAACAAATTGAGTTTAATATTTATAACATACGTACCCCACTTTTTTTTTCCCCTCACAGCCCTTAACTCTAGCCGATCATTTGTTTGATCTTTTGTGGTTATAAAAAATCTTGTGGGATATTTATCAGCAACCTTTGCTATTCTTTTTTTTATAATTTTTTGAAAATCAATTAATATAACTGCATGTGGTATTTTATTAAAAAATAATTTTAAATCTACATATTTTTTTTTATTTTAAATATAGTTATAAAAAAATTATATATAGACTAAATGTAAATTTGTGATTTTTCCTGTATATAATTTTTTGCCTCTTGTAAACAGTTGGATTTTGCGTCCATCTTCCAATTCATTATAATGTGGATTATAAGTTGATAACGATGTCTAGACCCTTCAAACGGATTCTGATCTTTAATTAGTAACAATTCGCAATGCGTAAAAATCAACGAATTAAGCTAGCTGCATCGTGCAAAAACATGCGGCAAATCAAGTCTTGTTACAGACTGTATCCATATGGATCGAGAATTCATTCGTTATTAATTAACTCTTACGGACTACTGACTTATTAGATTTAAACAGGATTGTACAATCAAATTTTTGGCCAATCCGATCTAGACAAGAGATGTGCTCGACTGTGCTAGGTAGTGAGGATGGATGAAACACTTAGGAGAGGTGTTTCCTCTGTTCTTCATTGGGTGTGAAAGCAGAGCATCATCTTATGTACCCTGGCAGTAGATGTACACCCTTCTTTCCCTCAACAAAATAGCTCTATTGTTTCAAAGTTAGAAATAAACTTTCTGAGCCTTTAGTCTGTTATACTTGCATGCATAAGGTTAGCCTTTTTTTTTTTTTTTTTAATTTTTTTTATGTGGGTGAATTTTCAAAATACGTCTTGAAGTTTATATTTTACGTGGGTGTGTTTTCAAAACACGTCTTGAAGTTTATATTTTATGTGGGTGGTGTTTTTCTTTAATAGATTTCAATATAATTATATTATCTAGTATTAATGTTTTATACAGTTAAATCTCAATAGTACATAAGTTAGAATTCATTATCTTAGTAGGAGGTATCAAGTGGATATTGATAAATTTGGGGAGTGATGGTATTTAGGGTTAGGGGAGTTTTAGGTTTTGAGGAATTAAAATAGGTTATTGTTGACATTTCGGGTTTAAATATTGAAAATATATATTCGACTGAAAATTTAAGGAAGTTACGCTTGACTATTTTATAGGTGATGATCGGATTTCTGTTGGCACTATTATGAGGAAGATTCTGAAAACTAAGAAGTCCAGGTAAGCAGGATTCCTATACTAGGATTCATGAATTATTGAGACTGAGGTTGACTTTTTGAGAATTTTGCATGTTTTGTTATCAAATGAGAACTTGGGAAAAACAACCTCGGTCGTTCATTTGCATTACTCATGAAATTTGAAAAAGGAAAAATGTTTTCTGGCATGCATTGTGTAGACATGAGCTTCATTTTGTCATGCTGTATCTAAATTGTGAAAATGAGCGATATTAAAAATCTGAAAATTTGTGCATTGATTAGAAAGATGCTCTGACTTTTGTTTTAGTATGTGAGAATGATCTAAATATATTTCAATATTCTGTTTTGTTTTGATAGGGCATCTGAAAACCTTTGGCATAGTGTACTGATTTTGTATTTGACTCTGTCTTTGCTTTACTCTGTTTGGTTTGGTAACAACTTCTGTCTCTAAGTGCACCCACTTTGGAAACAAAGTGATTTTTATGTGGTATTTTCTGTGTGCACACTCGGGTCTCGAGAATAATAATGGAAAGATTTCACCTCTGTCACTACCAGGTTTAGCAGTCGAGGTTAACACAGCTCTACCACAGGGGTTAAACATGGTATCAGCTTTGCGAGATGCTTTGTTTTGATGTGATGATGATGCTTAGGTTATGTTATGCCAAAGTACCTTGGGTTTTATATGTCTTAAAACATCACTCTGTATGTTTGAAAACATGTTTTGTTTTGCATGATAACTCTAGAAAATATTTAGTTATGCATGCTGTACTCTGTAAATGCTCATGTTTGCACGCTAGTATATATTTTTTGCTTACTGAGTTATTGATAACTCACCTCTTATCTTCATAATATTTTTCAAATGATATTGATGACCCAACTGGGGGTCAGGAAAAGAAATTGGAGCTTGGCTAGTTATGGAATCGGTGGTCGAGTACCTAAGGTTACCAATGTTATTAGAAGGGTTTGAATTGAGTATTGGGAGTCCTTATTGTTATTTAGATGTTTAAGACTTATTAAATTATCAGTCTATTATGTTAAGGTTACTGGAAGATTGTGGAGACAAGGTTTTATGTTAATTGATTCTTTTTGCTTTGTCTTTATGATATGAAGTTGATAAAGATAAATGCATGATTGTTTTGAAATCTTTGGAGATTTTATTTGTATTGGGAGACCTAAATATAGGTGATAGGTAGTAATTTTTTGACCCTCTCGAGTAAGGGGTGTTACATAATTGCCTCCCTCAATTCTGCTGTGTCTCTCAGCTCTTCCACAAAATCCAGATTCTAGAGTAGGACTTCTTCGTTTATTTTCACATTAAAATGTTGGACTCTGTAGCTTGGTATCCTTATCTCTATCGGGATCACAACCTCACTTCCATACGTTAGTGTGAAAAGGGTCTCCATGGTTGGGGCTTTGTGGTAGTTTGATAGGCCCATAGAACTTTTGGCAACTCTTCCGCCCAGGCCCCTTACTTTTGAGTTTCTTCTTTAATATTTTGACAAGGGTTTTGTTAGTTGCTCGACCTGTTTGTTCACTTGAGGGTGCCTTGGAGAGGAGTATTTGACTTTGATCCCTAATTCGGCACACTAATTGTGAAAGTGATTGGAGTCGAATTGCCGCCCATTGTCCGCGACGATGGTGTGGGGGATTCCAAATCTGCACACCATAGGAACCTGGTGATGTTGGTAGCTGTTATCGTCGCTAGGGGCTCTACCTTCGACCATTTCGTGAAGTAGTCTACAATCACAAAGGCTTCATTTGGGTAGTGGAGTGTTCTAAGCTATTTATTATTTTATTATTACTTTTCATTTACTTTTCACTACTTTTTACTACTATTCAATATTATTTAATATTTTATTATTATTTTTTTACTACTATTTATAAAATATCTAACATCACCTAACTACCCAAATGCAACCTAAGATGAATTTCAGGCCTTCTTTGCTTGGAGGCATGGGGCCTACTGTGTCTTCCCCCAAGGTGCAAAGAGCCATGAGGATGTGATAGATGTAAGCTCCTCTGGTGGGTTGTGCAGAACCTGTGCATATTCTGGACATTTCACACATTTCTTGATGAATTGTTTTGCGTCTCTATGGGCGTGAGGCTAGTAGTAGCCCACTCTCAAGACCTTTCTTGCCAGGGCTCTTCCACCCAAGTGGTTTCCACATGATCCTTCGTGGATCTCATCCATTACGTATTGAGCTTCATTTAATGATATGTGTCGTAACAAGGGCGAGGAGAGACCTCGCTTGTACAAGGTCTTGTCCAAGTGGGTGAGCCTAGCCACCTTATTCCTTACCTTCCTCGCCTTTTCTTTCTCGATTGGTAGTTCCCTGATAGTTAGGAACTTGGATATTGCTCACACGCACTCAGGCGTTTCCATCCTCACCTTTAAGACTTCTAGCTTTTCTACCACCTTGTTGACCACTGCCCAAGGTAGCGTTGCCTCGTTCATTCTTGAAACTCTACATGAGGGATTTGTTTGATAGCAAAGTTTCTAAAATGGTCTCGCTCCTCCTATACCCGCTATAGGTAGAGTTGAAGATCACTAGTTCTAATACTACCTAATTTTTCTTTGCCTTTCACAATAAAATGTGATGCCTTAGGAACAGCCATAGGAGCTGTGCTAATCCAGGAAAATAGATCAGTTGCATATTTCAGCTAGGCCCTAAAAGGTAGAATTTTGGCTTTGTCTACCTATGAAAAAGAGCTTTATGCTCTAGTAGCTGCCATATCGAAATGGAGACCCTATCTTCTTGGGCAGCCCTTTATAGTAAGGACAGATCACCAAAGCTTAAAATATTAACTTGAAAAAAAATTGGGGACTCCTCTACAGCAAAAATGAATCTCTAAACTCTTGGGATATGACTTAGTGGTGGAATTTAAAAAGTGGCAAGAGAACAACATGGAGGATGCTTTGTCTAGGAGGGATGAGAATATTAGTTCAAAAACTGAAGTGATCCTCTTAGCAATATCCATTGTAACAACTAGATGGTGGGATAAGATCAAGGTAGAATACAATAAGGACTTTGACACCTCCAACTTAGTTACTCAACAACGAGAGTGTACTCTTTCTCAGAAAGTCTCTAGTAAAAGGGGTCTAATTCTTTATAAAGAAAGGGTGGTAGTACCTAACTCTGGAGATCTCAGGGTAAAGCTACTACAACAACTCCACAGAAATCTAGAATGGGTCCATTCGAGGTATGATAAGACACTGGACAGGGTGAAGAGGGATGTCTTTTGGCCAAGCCTAAAGTTAGACATTAGGAGGTTCATCAGGGAATGTGAAATCTATCATACTGTGAAAATAGACCAGTGGTCTCTTTCAACCCCTCTCCATCCCTTCACTCCCATGGATCCATATCACCATGAATTTTGTGGAAGGTCTGCCTACGTCTCAGGGTTACAATAGCCTATGGCTAGTGGTGGACAGGCTTACAAAGTATGCCCACTTTATACCCCTAAGCCACCCCCTTCACTTCAAAGACAGTGGCCCAACTATTCACCAAACATGTTTTGAAACTACATGGGATGCCCCATTCCATAGTTTCAGATAGAGGTAGCATCTTTACGAGCTTCTTTTGGTAGGAGCTTTCCAGATCATAGGACCCAACTAGATCTCAGCACCTCTTACCATCTGTAAACCAATGGTCAGACTGAGGTTGCAAACAAATGTGTAGAGGACTACCTAAAGAGTTTTGTTGGGGACAAGCCCAAGGGATGTGTTTAGTGGATCTTGTGGGCAAAATGGTGGTACAACACCACACAACACTCCTCTACTCGATTGACCCTATTTGAAGGCCTATATGGCTATCCTTCCCCACACCAACTCCCTATACCCTAGGAATTGCCAGAGTTGAAGCCGTAGAGGAAAGCCTCCACACTAGAGACCAAATTCTTCAACTACTAACACAATTTAGCATGGCCATTGGAGCGTATTAAGAGATATGTATATATAAAAAGAAAAGAACAAACTTTCAAGGTGGGTGAGCGGGTATACTTGCAATTATAGCCTTACCAGAAGCCTTTTGTTGCCCACCTTAAAAGTCTAAAACTTGCTGTACACTACTTTGGGCCATTTCAGGTCACTCATTGCATCAAAGTTGTGGAGTGCCGCCTCCAACTACCATCCTTATTGGCGTTGCACCCTGTATTTCATGTTTCCCAATTGAAGAAGAAAGTCAGCTAGCAAGTGACAGTGCTTCAATCACTTCCACCAATTGATTTTGAAAGGGTCTTGAAACCCGAACCAATGGAAGTACTGTCAATAAGAGTGAGGAAGTGGCATAACAATCCTCTAGTCAAGATTTTAGTGAGGTGGCAAGAACAGAAACTAGAAGATGTAACCTGGGAAGCTTATGCTCTGATGAAAGAAGCTTATCCACATCTTAAGGACAAGGTGTTCTAACAAAGAGGGCTTTGTCATAGTTTGTGTAATTAGGGTTAGAGCATTAGAAAGGGGATGGGCTAGTTGTTTGGATGAGAATCATGGGCTAGCTTTATGGGCTAAAGGCTTCGAGTAAATAGATAGAGGCGGAGCACAATAAGTGGGCCTAGCCCATAACCTTATTTAGTTAATATTGAATCAAGTTACTTTTATCTACTTTCATATGCTTTCCTTTGGCATATGGGCCAAACTAGTTTTCATTAGCATTTATTCTTCTATCTTTTTTGGTTTGTTAGTCATGAACATTTCCTATTGGTTTGCATTTGTACATCCCGAGAGCATGTTCACTATGTAGTAGTGGGGACCATCTGTGAAAAGGCATCTTGAAAATTAAAGAAACTTTTTGTATCTTCCCTTTGTCTTCTTTCCCTTTTTGGAAGTTCTCACCCTCTAATGAGTATATTCCATCACAAAGTGAATTTATAAAAGTGAGTGTTTGACAATAAATCAGAGAAAAAATGTATAACCATGCATAAGTAGTTTGCTCACCCCAATAGAAAAAGGACCCAAATCAAGGGCATGACAAGCCACCAAACAAGCAAGCTCGTGAAGATCCAAACACCTCCCAAATCAATTGTAGAGCTAAATTATGCTAGCAACTTCAATCAAAACCTTTTCTTCTTTAGCCTCCACTAATGTATGCTTTGCATTGCACCTTAAATTCTGCACCAACCGAAGCAATGCCATAGCTTTATCCACAATCTTTTTGGCGATGGGCTGAAAACACCCCCATCAATAAAATTGTATAGTTTGGGTGTAGAAATACCTCTTCTAGTCATTTACAATGTTCTCTTCAATCAATGCATGTCCTTGTCCAAACCCAAGTGCAAAGCACCCATCAAAATTGATATGCTCAATTAGTTGTCTGTTAGTTTCTTTGAAACAAAAGGCATATATAAATAAAACCTTTTATTTCCATATTTCAAAATTATCTAATTCTCAGCAACAACAACAAAACTAAATTTACTTCCTTAAACCCAACTTAGTTATATGCCATACTATCCAAACCAATCCAAGTCTTCCATTGTCTTATCTTTGTTACCAAACACCGCTTCAGGAATCAAAACTAAAATCTTGCAAGAGTTCCAATTTTTTAAATTCAATTTTCTCATAAACCAAACAAAGACAATACTTGTTTTTGTAATGAAATCAAACTGCTAGAAAGATAGAAGCTTTGGGCACCAAGAAAGATATCTTTCTAGTGCAGATTGAAGATTGAAACTCCCATCCATGGTCACCTGTTATATTGTTAAACCCCATTCTCGGGGGTAAACCCTTTTGACTTGAAATCGACAGTAATAGAAACTTAAGTATAATAATCCTCCTAAATCAATTGTCTAAAAAATCCATCCAGAGAAAATAAACTCAATTGATAAGTATTCTCTTAAAATCTCACAAATCCTTTTATGCCACTTGGCATATGTCTCAACTTTCTCTTTAAATTCTATCACATGTCATCTATTCCAGCTATCACAACCATTAAATTAATCTAAAAATAGTATAGATAAATGGGTGAGTCCATTTAATCAATAAGCAGCGAACTTATACTAATGTGTAAATATGAGCCAATTACATAATGCAACACAAAACAATCTAAAAAGTAACAGTAGTATTTAGAAACATTTAATTACAATAAGAATCATTTATAGAAAAGACCTTAGACTCAAGCAAGCTGAAACAACATAAAAAATGAAAATAGAGCTCACATGTACCCCCATGGTAGGGTTGTGCATATTTAAGGTTAGCCAAGCACAATAGGAACCACTTTGTCTGAGTGCACTCATAACAGAAGCCACAATTTTACACCTATGGCAAGGTTAGAATAGAGGCTACAATTTTACATCCATCACAAGGTCAGAACAGAGGCCACATTATATACCCATGGAAAGGCCAAAATAGAGGCCAAAATTATAACCTATGGCCCGATCTATAATCAAAGTAGGACAGAATCTGATGCCCTAGAGGTTTCAAATATAATGCAATAATAGAAAGTATGCTTAACAAATAATATCATATAATTATATATAAAAGTTTCAAAATTCATATTCACATTTTGCATAGTAGAGATAAAGAGTATAAAAAATTGCACATGTCTATACCAGTCATGATAAAATGTCACATTGTATTTCTCAAACATAGAGATTAGTGCAAAAATAGCAGATTTTGGTATCATAAAAAAAAAAAATATGCAAGTTTTCTCATAAATCAATTCAACTCGCTTTAGTCAAAATCTAGCATAGAAGTATCACTTACCTAAACTTTTTAGAACAATTGAACTTGTGTCACAATAGAACTAAGCCAAAATCAATTGAAACATAAACAAAATTAGTAAAATGTATAAATTAAGAGAATTTAATTAGCACCTCCAAAATAAGATAAAACGTACTAACTCCAAAATCCTCAAACTTTTAACCTAGTTACTGCACAACTGTGTCAACCAAAATAACTTCCAAGTAGGTTGGAAGACTAGGAACTACTACAATTATGAATATATCCTTCAAATATTTTATAAACACCCACTTACCCACGAGTCAGCCCCTTTAAATCGAGACTAACCACATATCTTCATTACGTTTCCAACCACAAACAACTCCCATTCTAAATAGTTGACAATTTGCATAAAAGTTGTCCTAGTAAGTCCCTATTAACGATCAACCGACACCTAGTAATCGAGCTTCCATTCCTAGGACATAGTAGGTCAAACCTCCCTACAGAAAACTCATTTTCTGATTTTGGTAGCAACACACCCAACCAACCAGATCTCAAAACCATGTTTTTGTACCAATCGTCTCACAAGTACTCCAACTAATTTAAATACATCATCCCGACTTGCTTACTTTCATCTACAATATAACAACTAGATGCCATCCAACCTCATGGAAACATTACTACAACCAAACCATTAATGCACCCAATAACACAAATCAAACTCCACAAAATTCCTAGAAATGTCTAGTTTCTCCACATCACAGGTTGGCCACAGTTAAACATGTACATGGGTAGATACTATAGAGAGCTTCCTTATCGAACTTGCAGTGATGCTCAGATGAGTGGTGGAGGTGCCAATGTACCTAGCAGATTGGTGCGATAAAGTGGTGAGGTTTAGTCCCTTGAGACAGGCAATATGGTGTGTTCCAAGCAATGGCTATAAGACAAAAATATAAAAAAATACTAGGAACATAAAGGGATCCCACAAACTAACGTGCACCAGTTAATTTTTTTTTCTCTGACCCAAGTCCCAATCTCTCTCCCTTTCCCTTTCCTAAGCCCCTCTAACAAAGACTTAGAGCCATTTCTCCTGTCGCTCACTCCCGTTGCATACAACCCTCTACCATGGGGAGTTCAAATAAGACCTGGGCTTTGCTCACCACATGGATTGACTCTCCAACCTAGGTGTTGTAGCTCACATTTGCATTTTGCCCCTGATGTAGGGTGTGTTTTGGAGCTTTCCAAGTGAAATGATTTCCAAGTTTATTTGGATTCCATGCCTATTGTTTGTGTAAAGGGTTTGATTATTATTATTATTTGCCCTAATGGTTCTTTGAAATAAGTTTTCGTTAAGTCTTTCGAGTTTGCAATTTCAGGTTGACTCAATGGTTCTAGATATTGCAAATGGTTGGTGGCGAGGAAGAGACCCAAATCTCAACTTTGTGCTTCTCTCTTTTCTTTGGAAGTTTGAAGGGGAAAAAATTGCAGCTTTTGTATTGGAGAAAATGAAAATCTTAGTGGTCCAAATAATGAGCAGCGGTTTGTTTGAAACATGATTTATGTGTGATTTTTTGTATGTCATGTTGGATTATCTCCAAATATTAAACCTTTGTAAGTTCTTTCCATTTTTTTTCCCAACTAGTATCATCTTTATTTGTAAATCTAGTATTTATCCTCTCATTGTTCTTGTCTCTAACCTTTGAATGACTGATTTGGTGGAAAGCATATACCAGTTTGACTAAATGAAATTGATGATAATCTGTATGGTTGCAGGGAAAGTCGTATTGCAATGATCTACTTCCTTGGATGGCAATATGTCATGAAACACATCAAGTAGCCGATGGCATTGGGGATAGAAATGGAAAGACAACAACAAAAAAAAGAGAGAAATTATTACTGATTAGCTAACAGAAGAGGACGATGAAGAGGAAAGGAATGGGGAAAACACTGCAAACGACGATGGGTTGGGTTTGGGGGATTGAGGAAGTGGAAAACGAACAAGAAGACTTTCAAAAAATGATATCCAAAAAAAAAATGATGCAGCACTATGCCACGTCAGTTTCTGGGATCTCATTGTGTCCGCGTAGTGATACTCAAAAAATAAAGGATCATCCAAGGGTGATAAAAGTGCCACATTTACATAGTGGGATAGGAGTATGGTGTATAGCATTAATCCCTTCATAAACCCAAGAAACCTAATCTTAGTCAGGAACCATTTTATTTTTGGTGATGTAACAACTAATCTATTTAGCTTAATTATTTGAACAAAAGTATCTAAGTATTTCCAATGTTGCTCTATAAATGAAAAAAATTAACACATCGTCTATATAGACAATTGAAAAATGAGTAAAGGAAGAAAATATTTTATTCATAATATTTTGAAATTCACTGACATCTTTCAACCCAAATGGCATGATGTTCCATTCAAAATGTCTAAATGGGATTCTAAAAGCTGTTTTATAACAATCTTTTTCATTAATTTGAATTTTTCAAAATTTGTGTGACACCCCTAACCCTCACTTTGTACTTAATGGAGACTGAAGCATCGTAACATACAATGCATAGTAACATCCCTCAGTACATAATAAATAAGAATGCAATGCACCTAACATGCTTCTAGTAATATGTAATAATCGCAGCCAAAAAATTTAATTCAATTTATGATTTGTAGCATAATAAACTATGACAACCCTAGCCCCCCCCCCACTTGGGATGGATGGTGACTGAATTGTTGAGATATTCAACACAAGGTTACATACTCCTTGTACATGATAGTTAAGATGCAATGCACCTATAATTTAGCAATGTACAGTAAATCGCAGCAGAAAAATTCTTGAACTACTTAAGGACGATGGAAAATAATTAGACATGGTACAAATATAAGATCCTAAAAGATAATACTTCCATAAATAGTTTCCAAAAAGATTTAATAGTTTGAAATCATTTCCCCAAAACAAGGGACCATCCAAATATAGTTTTTTTTTTCCCAAAATACACTCAGAACACTATAACCAAAAGACTAAAGCCTCTTCGGCTTAATCCTCTTCTCAAGGAACCAATCCTTGCTTAGCTTCCTGAATGGCTTTAGTGAGGGTCTTGTCGATGGACTCCAAAAGCGCGGGGATCAAGCCCTCAGAAGAGTTAGCCTCCATTTTTGGCACTACCCTCTCCAGAGGGAGTGTCGTCCTCTTTTGTTTTGTCATCTAGTCCTGTCACCACTTCTATTATTCCAGTTGAGGGAATAGTAGTAGAAACTATCAGTGAGATTTCAAAAAAATCTCAGCAAGCAAACAGTCAACAGAAAATAAATAACAGCCAATAAATAACACAGGCATATATAAGCAAACTACAAACAATCACAGTTTATAACAAATGCATGGACATGAACTTTTACATGGAAACTTTGAGACATGCAACTTAACTTCTCTTAAATGTTCTTTTCATCTTTTAAAACTTTTAACATGTGTTCATATCACTTGAGCTCAAGTTCTTGTAGTTGGCATAACATATCATATTATAACATTTCATGGCATAATTTATCATCCATAGAGCTCAAATGCCTTAGTCATTTCATGCTTCACATGACTGGATACCTCATAGCCCCCTTAAGCACCATGTGTTCCCTACTAATTACCACATCAACTATCAATTCCTTTTGATCAAGGTGACTACATCTTATCATAAATATTTTTTTCTTTACGGCAATTCGCTTACTTCGTCTTCACTGTAACACTCACTCACTAGCTTTAGGTAAAACCTCACTCCGATATCCTTTCTTAGGAACCCTTCGAGGCCTATCGAACATACTTTGTTGACCCAAGGGTCTCCACTCAACTTTAAATACTCCAAAGTGGACAAGGAGTTCCACTAGGACATTTCCCCATCCTAACATTTGGGGTTATGATAAAGATTACTTTGACTCTTCATTTTGTTAAAACATAGACTTCCATGCATGAAACATGACATAGCAACTCATCAAACTCATGCAAACATCGGCAACCCAAAATACATATAAGCCAAAACACCATGTGCATCTCACGATATGGCTTGAAAATATTAGAACATGCAATCATAGGATGAATACATGTAAACACACATGAAATACACTCTTGCAAACCCAAAACAATTTGGGTTCTCTCAAAATAGCTTTGGCCAAACTCCTAAGTCCTTCAAACATGGAATTTCATCATCACATTTCGTATTCACATGCTTACACACGTTCATGGATCAAAACATGCACACATAGCATGTTACAAGGTTAAAGCCGAAACCTTAAACATGGCATATCCCAGATATACATTAACGTACCATCATCCAATCATGGCAATTCATTTTTATATCAAAACCGAATAAACAATCTATCATATCACAAGAATCAATCAAAGAAGTACCAAACACCAAGAGTTCATCATACATATACAAGAGTTATTCAAATTAAGTTGGAAGTTTACTTACAAAAATCCAATCGTATACACTTAGCAAAAATCTGAAAAACACATGCATGCCATATTAGAAACCACTAGAGAAACCCTAGTTTTGAAGTGAGGGTGGACATGTGTGTGCACCTATGTTTTTCGAAAAAAGCCTTTTAAACCAAATCCTAGAGGACTAAAAACCCTAGCTTTCCTCACGACCTTCCTTCCCTCTCTCTACCATGTATTTACAAGTTAAAACCAAAACACTTTTCGGGTTCTTTCTCTCCTGGAGTTAAACACTAGTTTTTCTTTCTCAACCAAAACTGAAACTCAACCCTTCAAAATCTTGTGTTTCTTTTGTTCAAAATACTATAGGTATCTAGGGTTCATTCTTCCTTGAAGAGAAAACCCTAGTTACTAAAGTGAAAGTGTGGTGGCGAAGAAAAACCTAAAACCGAATGAAAATGAGCTCTGTGTGTGTGTGTGAAGGGAATGGTGGAATGATTCTCACCTCCTTGAAATCTTCCTCTAGCTGAATGGTGTAGGGGAATTCCTTGTGATTCTTGAATTAGTAGGAGTGAAATGGTGGCATTTGGTTGGTGAGAAAGTGTAAGAACTTGACAGGAATGGTGTGTGTGTCGAAACCTTTAGAAAGAAAAGTGAAGATTGAAGCAAAAAGGCCTCCCACTTCTCGGCTACCCCTTTTTAAAGGGAAACTTCTATTCCTCTAGAAAGAACCAAGAGCTCCTTGCATGGATGCCACTTGGCAAAGAAGCTCTTCCCCTTCCCCTTTGATGGGATTGCATAGGAAACCCAAAAGCCTCCTCCAAGGATGGCGTGTAGCACCAAAAACCGAACCCCATCTTGCCTCACCTTCCCACTTTGCCCTTCTCTTCTTGTCTAGATACATTGAACCTAATCATTAAAAGGTAAAACACACTTCAAATCCTCCTTGGACTCCTCCTGCTGTGTGCATGGTTGCCGTGTGGCAAGAGGGAGTGGGGATTGCTTGCTCCCCTTCATCTCCCCGTAGGTGATCCTTTACCTTCCCAAGACAAAATCTCTTGCCTTTCCCCATGCCAAAACCATCCACCTCTCTCCCTTCTCTCTTGCGTTTTGCTTTTCCAAATCCTTCTAGAACAAGTCTCTTCCTTTTCCCATCTCTTTGGAACCCTAAAAATTCCCTTCTTACTCCACACATGTGTGAGAAGTGGCACAATCTGACCTATCCTTACCAAAGGGGCATGTAAGCCTTAGTTTGAGTGACATCACTCTTCACTCAAACCCTTCAAAAGTTCATGCATGCAAGACAAGTGTCTCACCATGCCTTCTCCCTAGGTTCCTTACTTAAAAAGACCAAAAAGTCCATAAATGCCATGTGGCACCTACTACAAGCCTTGGAAAACATTTTGGGCCTTCCAACCCTAATGCTTTCCTTATTGGCCGAATCCCACATGGGCCTTATTGG
Source organism: Carya illinoinensis (assembly GCF_018687715.1). NCBI lineage: Eukaryota > Viridiplantae > Streptophyta > Magnoliopsida > Fagales > Juglandaceae > Carya > Carya illinoinensis. The sequence continues at coordinate 2,202,661 of NC_056763.1, forward strand.
GCTTCTCTTCTTTTCTCCTCCCTTGAAGCCTTCTAATCTAAAAATCCTTAAGGTCCAAGAATAAAACCTACTAAGGGCTTTTCTTCCAATACATAACCTATTCATCTCTCACTCTAAAAAGATCAAGAAACCTCTTCTAAAATGATAAGAAGAAATAGGAACTTGGCAAAGTCTGGGTTCTCATATCCTCCCCCCTTAGAAATAGATTTCATCCTCAAAATCTTTATGCAAGTACTAATAACACCAATTATATCAACATCATTTCGATTTTTACCTTGAATAAAAGTGGCCGTAGACTTCTCAAATGATGACGGGGGTGGTATATCATCTCCATCCTCTGTCAGCGAATCTTGCGAGAAATAAAACACTGCATCCAGGACATAATCGAAGTACATATTCACCCGCATTTCATTTAGCTTATGCTCTATTTCTAAATCCGTATATTCAATGGGTTGACCCTTTTTATAGAGTCGAATACAATCCACAGACGTGTCTAAAGTCTCAAAAGGCACATAACCAGTTGTGCGATCTTCAACAGTGTGACTAGATTCCGCTTCTTAATTAGGTCCAAGCATACACATTCGATTAGCATCCTTCCATACCAATGGGTCATGAGGGGGTTGTCGCTCTTTTTGAGGTCATGCTGATCGAGAGTAAATATTCCCTCAGGAATCTACATCCATCACGTGAGTGCGATGATGCTCGAATCTTCCTATCTACTTCTAGTGAGCAGTCATCATATGATCTCTTCTTTTTTGTTGGTTTTTGTGACTTCATTCTTGCCTTGCTCTAATTTGTACTGTTGAGAATACAGAATTACGTAGGTTTTTTTAAGTACGTGTCATATCCTTGTATGATGCATGCAATGTCACTAACAGATTACACAACAAACATAATTCATTCACGAGAAACTAGAGTTCATACATTCAATCACAATTTCAAAGGAAAATGCAAGACTAAGATACAAACAAATGAGGATAGTTAGTCCTCATCACGTCTTCTCTTTCCCAAGTAGCCTCCTAAACATCTATATTATTCCAAAGCACCTTCACTAAGGGTATCTTTCGATTCCTTAACTCCCGCTCCTTGCTATTCACAATCTGCATTGGCCATTCTTCATAAGCCAAATTAGGTTAAAGCTGAATACTATCAAGCTTCATTATCACCAGTCTCTATTCCCCAAAACTTTTCTTCAAAGATGATACATGAAAAGACATCATGCCCTCCTTGCAGTTCAATTGGTAGATTAAGATGATACGCTACTGCACCAACTTTTTCCACAATTTTTGTACAGTCCTACGTAATGGGGACTTAACTTCCCTTGCTTACCAAACTATATGACTCCTTTCATTGGTGAAATTTTAACATACACCCAGTCACCCAGTCATCTACGGGGACTTAACAAGTGAATAGTAACCTCGATATTAGCACTTGGATCAGTGTTTTCAAAATCGCATGGTGGAATGTCCAAATTAGGTTAGAGAAGTTTTATTTTAACACTTGGTAAGATCTTAGCCACACTTGGTTAATAGTATTGGACACTTAGCACCAAAAGGAACCATGAGATGGAAAATATGAACGAAATCAAACTTTGTGATCATGTCACGTAAGCAAAACCGTATTTCATCTAACCATCCAATTTGTGCCAAACCAAAGAGGTTTAACGCTAAAGAAACCCTAAACACTTGGAACCCAATTGAAACCCCAAATGGTTTTCCCAAACCCTTAAGTTTCCCTTTGAACCCTATTTTTGCGTCGTGTTTAATCATTTGATTAAATCACTCCCATATGCTATTAACTATTCAAATTCATGTCATTATATCCTAAATTATTCTTTTAAAACTTGGTAATTTTATTGGATGAAGAAAAACTAGATTTGGATTTGATAGCAACCCAAACCTCATTGAAACCCTAAATGAAGGCCCATTAGGTTAAGGTTCACGAAATTGAGCCGCCAAGGCAAGGCTTGTGGAGGAGTTTTCCCCCTACCAAGGCAATCCTATCACTATGCAAAGAAGTCCCAATAGTGCATGATGGGAACGCCAAGAGCCACCTCAGTCCTCCTCTCACACAACAGTTGTTGGCAGAAAACCATGGGCTGGTTTTGCCCCTCGTTTTGTCTATGTCTATTCCCCATACATTTTAGCCACTTTTCAACCATTTTCTTGGAGAGAAAACTAAAGAAGCTCTCATATAGATATTTTGGATTACGTTTCTCAACTTTTTTGAAGCTTTTGTAAGCATTCTCGAAAAAATTAGTATTCACAAAATTTTTTCCTATCTGCGTCTAATTTCTATTGGTATATTTTCTATTAATTTTCATGGTCATTTTATGGGTAAAAAGTTGGTTTAGACATGAAGAGTTCACTATGAGCGATAATCTGGTCAACGTGTGACATATTGTTGATTTTGACCAAGTTATTGGGAAGATTTTGGTATGGCTGTTTTATAGAGTATAGTTAAAATTCTAATACATAATTTGATGAAGATTCGTTGCATGTTATAACTTTTTTATGAGAGTTTTACTTAGACTTAAAAAGTTAAATCTTTTGTTATGAAAGCATGTTCTTAAGACTTTTATCTACATATTAGTATGTTAGTTTAAGGATTTCTAGTGTTGGTTTTAAATATATGAATTTTTATGCATTAAGGAGTTTAGATAGGTCACATATTTGAGGCTTTTGGAAGGATTGATGTTTCGATGTAGATTTGGCCATGTGATCTTGAGTTTGGTGCTTAGATCTATTCTAGGCCTTGATTTTTAACCATATGATGTTGTTGATTTGTTATTTATTTCATGATATATTTTAGATCAAATGGTTTGATAAAAAAACAAACTAAATAGAAATCGATTTTGTCGTAACTGTTAAGGCCGAATGCTTTAAGATGGATTTTTGTGATTTTCGTGGCTTTTGGCTTGATGATTCAAAGCATGATAGTACTTAGGAGTGTGCTATTAATGTATTGGAAGTATGTTATTGAACTTTTGGAGTTATTGGAGTTGTTTTGAAATGAGATAAAACCTTGAAACTCAAGGGTTGTGCTTAAGGTTAAAAACGTGAAGTTTTGTATTGAAAAGATTTGTGATTTTTGTGAAGAGAGTTTGTTGGATTTCTAGTATGCTATTTGAACATAGGATATGATTTTTGTATGTTGAAATAATTCGGTTTAACCATGAGAAATGAGGTTTGATATCAAGTAATGATGACCCATTACTAGTGGGGCTAAGTTCTTATCCGCTAGCCACAAAAAGAGCCATTATTGCAAGGGTCACTAATCCTAACACATGGGTGTCAATAGTGTATATCGGCCATGAGGTTAGAGAGGAAAGAATGTTATGGCATAATCATGCTTTATAAGGTTGAATGTGATTGAATGATGATGCATGGTTGAACTATTTGACTGAGGAGTGTGTGTGTAAATCTACATGAATGTGGAGATGATTGAATGTCAATATGAGTGTGACAACAAGACTGAAAATCTATATTCTTATATGTTTGCAGTATGAAGTAGTTCTTCCCGAGTATTAGACTCATTTTTTTGTATGCATGACTCTCAAATGAGGTGATGCTTAAAGTGAGGTTTGAGGCTCCAAGATGGGACTTGTCTTAGGAAAAAGAGGTAGAGGCCTAGATCATATATAGAAATTTTACTTTAGAACTTTCACGATAAAAAGAATTGAGAAATTTTTATAAATGTTTCTGCATACTCTCTTTTAATTTTAAGGAAATTTAGTCATACACCCCTTATGTTGTACCTAACTTTGGCTTCTCTCCAGTATCTTTTTTATTTTTTTTATTTTTTAATAACACCTTGTGGTTTGAGTTATTTAGAAAGGTCGCCCCATCAACTTTTCCATTCATCAACATTAACAAGAAACACATTAACCAATCAAAATTGCCACATGTCCTCTATAATTCTTAAGAAAATAAAAGAAAATTTTTTAACAAAAATATTTTAATAATAAAAACAGTTTTTATTATTAAAACTTGAAAAGAAAAAAGTGACAGACAACCATCGAAGAGATCTATGATTAAATTTCCCTTTAATAAAGTACATGTAATTTTTAAGAAAGTGAATCCTTTGTACCTGGTGCTTCGCAAAGAAGCAAAGATCTATTTAAAGGTGAGGTCAGTAGTGCACTGGTCTTACAATTTTTTACAATCAATGTTTTCTTAACCTCAAAGGGACTGAGTGTTACACCCTAGGGGTCATACTAGGCTCTTTCCTACTGTTAAACATGTCAAAAATTAGTCTCCAACCTTTGCAAAAATCGGCGATAAAGCATATAACATTGTTTTCCACTATAAGTCAACCATTTTGAGTCAGTATTCATATTACACACAAAACATGACAGTTTTCCTTTGGTACTTCATCCAAAGAGGTTTCATATGCAAGGAAGTCGTTAATAGTCTATAATAAAGCTACATGTAAACCATACCTAATTCCCATGAAGTTCTTAACTAGTCAAGTAAGGGTCTCAGATTACAAATCAATGTCATTTTGAAGAGTTTTGGGACTAGGAATAAGCAAGGTCAACATGAGGTAGGGTTCTTTTAGACAAAACTAAGGAAATAATTTATAAGGTACATATATAACTAGACAAATGTTGTAAGGCTTGCTCACATTATTAAATGGGTTGAATCCTCCTCTTACCAAGCCAAGTCAACTATTGTGAGGATCCTTCACAAACCATTTATGTTGTTTGTCAAAAACTTTTCATGCCAAGAATTATTGGGATGCCTAAGAGTAGTAGAATTGTCCACTCAATTCTCCTTATGCCAAGTCATATGAGTAACACACATCTTTGTGGTGGGACTTTAATAAATAGTTTTAGAAAGCATAGCATTCCAAACTTTTCCTTTCCTCCCCAAGATATAATAGATTCTATGGCTAGAAATTTAACATACTTCATAAATTTAAAAGAGAGTTTGCAATGGAATTCATTAAATTAAACCATAAAGTCCTTTTATAAAATGTGAATTCATGCGCTACACAAAACATGCTTAGGTCATTGTCACCTTATTTTTGGACCGTGACTATCCTGACGCTTAGTCCTCATGTTGTTCTTAAGAGCGAGAAGGACATACATAAAAACAAAATGAGCTGAATATTCAATAAGCATTACTTCATACTATAAAAATATACTAACATAGGTTTTTATTCATGCATTTATCATTCATTTACATACTTTACATAAAACATTTTCTTGCTTTGAAAATATTACATGGTTGGGTTTTTGTTTAAAAAAGTTTTCATTCCTTATAAATTATTTCTCACATCTTGTACATTCCTTCATAAAGAGATAAACCATTTCATAACATCAAATTAATTGTTATCACTTTTCTTTAGCTAGTACACACTGTTTGCCTCCATTTCTTAGGGTTAGTGGTTTTCCGAACCTTGACTCCACCTACGATCATGGGGTAGAAATCCATTTCTGTTTGGAGGGAGACACTGGGTGCACCACTAATGAAACCAATTTGACATTGCAATCTACCTCTCCTTTTAATACCATCATCATTTACTCATGGCCATTACATAGCTTCATACATTAAAATATTAATTTCCTTTCCTTTAATTCATTTCTTTTAGTCCTTTATTTTTTATTTCTTTCATTCCATCAATTAATTTCATTTCATAACGTAAAAGCATAAACATCTTTTAAAACATCATCATTTCACATTGGAGGGCCTATTTTAGCCGGGGGCCCATTCCATCTTAAAAGCCCAATATGAAAGAAGCCCACTAGAAGTGGCCATTTGCTAACTAAAGGGAATTAGAGAGTCCAAAGCTCAGCAAAGTTATACACACACACCACGCCACCTTTCATGGAAAGATAGAGCTTTCATGCAGATTCGTGATCATTTTAGTCACTGGGTGAAGATCCACATTGATAAACTCTAAATAAGATAAGCATCACGTATGAGCCTATATATACTAGGTAACCCTTGATAGTAAGGGATCAAACTCTCTTTTGAATTTTGAATCGTTTGGTTACACTTAATTGACTTAAGTATCAGAGCTTTCCGAGGTGGATCACGTTGGAGCCTCTTAACATTACGCAGGTGAACGTTTGTAGGGGGGGAAGTGAGACATATCCTTAATATTGGGGCCATTTGTGGGATTCAATATCATCCAGCGTGGTTCTCACATGCGAACCATAACATGTTCCTTAGCAAGCTGAGTGGTAGATACATTGCCAACATCCATGGAGGCACGATTAGCAGCAACTAAGGAGAGGCTGAAGAAGGCATTGGAGGCCATGGAAATCTTGTAGAAAGAAAACAATGACCTATAGTGGGAGAATGCTGAATTTGATGATACTATCGTACTTGCTTATAGTGAGCAAGGTGAGGGGGAGGCACACTACAATACCAAGGCAAACATGGGGTGAACAAAGAAGGAAAAGATGCATGACGAATTAAAAGAACTAGCAGGAAAGTATGAGGAGATGACAAAGAGGATGGGGGGATCTTCTTCAATTGAATGCTTGCTACACCAAACAGATCTGCAGTATAGCAAACGAATTATGGCCATGCCGTTCTTGCCAAAATTCAAGGTCCTCCGGATAGACATGTATGATGGATCCAAAGACCTAGTAGATCATTTGGAGAACTTCAAGGCCCATATCACACTACAAGGTTTTCTGGACGAGATTGCATGCCCGGCCTTCCCTTTGACCCTAAAAGGGATGGCGAGAGGATGGTTTGGAACCCTTAGGGCCAAAGTCGATAGATAGTTTCGAAGAATTGGCAAAGCAGTTCCTAACCCAGTTTATGCCTAGCAGAAGGTGTCGACGTCCAGCCGCCTACCTGCTAACAGTCAAACAGAAAGAGGATGAGAACCTGAAGACTTACCTTACCCGCTTCAAGAGCGGTTAACAATAGATGACTAGGATGAAAAGTTTACCCTTGCCACCCTCCTGGGAGGAATATGGCCATGCAGTCCCTTTATGGTGGAGCTGGCCTAAAAGACTCCTTCCACCCTCAGGGAGTTCATGGACATGGCATATGACTTTGTTAACGCAGAAGATACACTGCAAGCTTTGGTGAATCCCCATAAGGAGGATAAAAAGATCGAATAGAGGAGAGGGCAGGTTGACAGAAAGGCCGGAGCAAGTTAGTAGGAAAGAGCACGAGAAAGGGGGCCAGATCACAATCCTAGACTGATACATAATAATTTAAACGTGCGAAAGGAGGAGAAGGATAGGAAGAACACTGCTCGCTCAAGATAGGCAGTTGCTACTGCAAATACCACAAGACGGGTTTGCACTGGACTAAAGACTACACGACCATGAAGAAGAGAGTATCTAAACTGCAAACAAGCAAATTGGAACAAATGGTGGTAGAACGGTCAAAGCCCAGAAGGCACCAGGAATCCAGGTGTGATGCTAAAAGGAGCAGTAGTCCATAACAAAGGCACCGAGCTGGTGGTTGCCAAAATGATGGAAATAGGGCACCCCCAAGAGGCGACAGAAACAGGGCACCCATAGGAGAAATAAGGACCATAGTAGGAGGGTTTGCCAAGGGCAGAAGGCGTATGCACGAAAGGCAAGGTATGAAGAGGTATATGTAGCAGACAAAGCTCCCAAGCAACAAAAACTTAGTAGTGATTGGATGGTAATATCCTTCGGGGAGGTGGATTGAGAAGGAGTGTTGTATCTGCATGATGATGCTTTGGTAATCACCCTTGTGATAGCCAACTATATGACTAGGCGGGTACTAATTGATAACAGAAGCTCAGCTAATATATTATTTTGGGAGGTGTTCACAAAGATGGGAATCAATGCTGGTAAGCTAAGGCTCTCCCTAACCCCAATGAAGGGTTTCCCTAGAGACATGATCTAGCCTGTCGGAGCTATCACCCTTCCAGTGACCTCCGAAATTGGAATGTGAACAACGACCACCATGACTGATTTCTTGGTGGTGAAACCTCCCCCTTCTTACAATGCCATATTGGGAAGGCCAACACTCAACCATCTCAGGGCAGTGATATCCACATACCACCTCAAGATGAAGTTTTCAACTGATAGTGGGGTGAGGGAATTGCGGGGTGAGCAGGCTCTAGCATGGGAGTGTTATGTGAAAGAGTTAAGAAAGGATAGAAGTAAAGTATGTGTTGTAACAGGCACCAGCACCACCCCTTGCACCACCTTTGGTGATGACTTTAGAAAAAGATGTCGAGGTCAGGGACGACTAGAGTCAGCAACATGCTGAAGTCAAGGAACCATTGGAACTTGTGATGTTATATGCGGACCGCCTTGGAACTACTACACGCATTGGGACACTAGTCCCACTGGCAGACAGAGAAGCTCTGAAGCAGTTGTTGATAGAACACATGGATGTCTTTGTGTAGAGCCACGAAAAAATGCTTGGCATAGATAACGATGCCATTGAACACCGCTTGGGTGTGGACCCTATGCACAAGGCAGTGTGCCAGAAAAGAAGGTAGTTCAGTGCAGAGAAGTACGCTGCCATTAACAAGGAGGTAGAAAGGTTGCTTGTAGCTGGTTTCATCAGGGAAGCTTGTTATCCAGAATGGCTATCCAATGTGTCTTGGTAAAAAAGGCAAACGAAAAGTAGAGAATGTGCGTAGACTTCACAGATTTGAATAAAGCTTGCCCAAAGGACAGATTCCCTTTACCACTCATTGACGTTATCGTGGATGCAACGGTAGGACATCGTATGTTAAGCTTCATAGATGCATACTTAGGTTACAACCAAATATGGATGCACGCAATAGATGAGGAAAAAACTTCTTTCATAATAGACTGAGGACTGTATTTCTACTAGGTCATGCCCTTCAGATTGAAGAATGTAGGGGCAACCTACCATAGGTTGGTTAATTGAATGTTTAAAGAATAGATTGGGAAGTCTATGGAGGTTTACGTGGATGACTTATTGATAAAAAGTAGGGAGCCTACCCTGCACCTTAACAACCTGCGAATAGCATTTGGGATCTTACGCCACTATAAAATGAGGTTCAACCCTGCAAAGTGTGCCTTGTGAGTCCAATCGGGGAAGTTTTTGGGCTTTATTGTGTCTGAAAGAGGAATTGAAGCCTCCCCAAAAAAGATAGAAGTCATAATCAACATGAAGCCGCCAAGAAGTCTGAATGAAACTTAGCGGTTGGTAGGAATAGTAGCCACCCTGGGAATATTTATAGCCAGGTCAACGGAAAAATGTCTCCTTTTTTTTTTCTAAGTACTGTGAAAAATGCATCCCTGGAAAGAAGAGTGTGATGAGGCATTTGAGAGATTGAAGCAACACCTGGCCAGTCTGCCCCTTCTGAAGTGGCCAAAGAAAGGTGATGTGCTTTGCACATATCTAGTAATCTCCCTACATGCTGTATTCGCCATCCTGGTAAAAGAGGAAGGGATCGCCCAACATCTCGTGTACTACGTAAGTCAGGCTCTTAGAGGAGTGGAAGCAAGGTACCCTTTGATTGAGATGTTGGCCTTTGCCTTAGTAACGATGACTAGAAAGCTCCGCCCATACTTCCAAGCCCACACAATAAGTGTGCTTACGGAAGCTTCATTAGTAAAAACCCTGAGGAAACCATACAGCACATGAAGATTGAAAGGATGGTTGATCAAATTGAGTGAGTTTGATATAGAATATGAGCTAAGAAAGGTAGTTAAGGGACAAGCACTGGCAAATTTTATGGCGGAGTTCTCAAGTTTCCCCCAAGAAGACATGGTAGCCCCCCAAGAAGACATGGTAGCCCCACTGGGAAAGCTGTGGGTACTTTTCATAGATGGCTCATCCTGCCGAGCAGGCGGAGGACTGGGAATACATTTGCTGAGCCTTGACGGCCAGGAGCGGTACTACATGACAGTGGGGTGAGCGCCCTGCTGCGTCAACCTAATCGCCCCTTAAGGGTGTGAAAGCTCCATCGACCCTATCGACGGGAAAGGCACTTACCACCTCTTCACGAACATCCCTAGTTAGGGAAGGTGGGTGAGCCCTTGCACCCGTGATAGAGTCTAGGTTAAGGGTGGCCACCACTTTAGCATCCAACTCCCCTTCCCTCATTGGACCCTTTAAAATAGGAAATTCAAATACAGGGTCGGACGCCAGAGGAGCGCCTGTTGAGGGTGTGCAACTCGGAAGGTAGTAGCCAGATCAGAGAGGGCCATGCTGGCTAAACCCTCAATGTCTCAGAAAATAGGAACGTGGCCAGGAGGAGGAACCGCAAGGTGCTGGAAGCGTGGTAGTAATTGGTGGGGTGGGCGGTTGGACCTGATAGCCCCCGGAGGGTGCAACAACTTCCTTTAACTGCGGCACATGGAATGCAGCAGTGGTTGGCTACACATGCATTTGAGTCTGGGCGCCCACCAAGGGAGCCAAAGCTTCCATGGGCAATGGCATAGGAAGCACAATAGCAGTTGGCGACATGGGCATTTGGGCACAGGCGCCCTCTGGGGGCGCCATAGTTTTCTTTTATGGAGGTGAAGAAGAAAAAGAGTCTTCAGAGTGAGTTCTTTTTCTTTGACATTCATCTTCATTCTTTTTATTGCTTCTTGTTTTCCTTTTTCTTCGCTTTCCTCCTTTTCAGACCGCCTCTTTTTCTCCTTCTTTTCTTGTACTGCGTGGCGACAACTCTCACTTTTCTCGGAGGGTTTCGGTAAAGGAGCGGGAGTCATATTTGAAATCATGAATGAACACCCCTGAACAGGAGACCGGTTGGGGGACATCAGAAACCAATTGATGTAAACGGGCGTCAACAAAAAGTCAATCCAAAGATCTTCAGGATGAGCCTTGGCCCAGGAACGAACAATCTCAATTCGGGCCAGCTCCCGACATGACAAAGGTTCCATGGTGGCCCACAAGCTCTTATCATCAAATAGAGGGTGCCAGATCGCCCTAACTGGAAAATCTCTGAAAATATCTTCTTGGGCAGGAAACTCCTAGCCTTGGCAGGTAACAAAGAAAAACCTGGTTGTCCAAGCTTTAGAGTTGGAGTATCGAGTCTCAAACCGAGCCAAGATGTTGCGAAGAGGGCAACAGAAGAGGAGCCTCAACCCATGTGATAGAAGGGACGTTGTCACAGAAACATTACAAGCAAAACCCTCATCATTGTAGTATCCAGATGAGGGAGCATACATCACTGTCATTTCTGGGATCTGATATTCCTCCTGATTCACCGGTAAATGTTTCTCTCGGAGGCCTGAATGCCACTTGTACCTGTCAAAGGTTGTGCCCTTTGGGACTTAAAAAGGTTGTATAGAACTGTCACCTTGTTCAGCCATAGAAACTGGAAGGGAGAAAAGAAGCAAGAAGACGAAGAAGACAAAATGGGCGAGAAACAAGAACAAGAAAGTATGCATGGGCAAGAAAAGCACAAGGAAGAAAAGTGAGTAGAGGAAAAAGTGAAGGAAATAGAGAAGGGGTATTTAAAGAAGGAATAAATACAGAACGCCAATGGCCATAGACATCATGGCCTGACACGAAAGCCCCCATCCTCTTTTGCCACGATAGCGGGATATTATGGGGGCTCCTCAATTTTTGAAAAAGTGAAACGATGCAGGAAGAAGAGTATAAAGGTTGGCCGGTGCTCAATAGTTCATAGATGGGCTGGGCTTGTCCCAAAGGTCATTTGCTTTCTGAGCACCCAAGCCCGCGGTAAGTGATCGAAAGATTTAGGCTGGAAACAAAAAGGAGGCCCATAACGAGGTTCATGATATTTATAAGGCAGCAGGATTAATCAACATAAATTCCCTATGCCTTTGGGTAAAGAGAATTAGTAGGGTAGATGGAGGGCCTATTTTAGCCAAGGGCCCATCCATCTTAAAAGCCCAATATGAAAGAAGCCCACTAGAAGAGGCCCTTGCTAACTAAAGGGAATTAAAGAGTCCAAAGCTCAACAAAGTTACACACACCATGCCACCTTTTACGGAAAGATAGAGATTTCATGCAGATGCGTGATCATTTTGGTCACTGGGTGATGATCCGCATCAATAAACTCTGAACGAGATAAGCGTCACGTATTAGCCTACATATACCAGGTAACCCTTGACAATAAGGGATCTAACTCTCTTTTGAATTCTAAATCATTTGGTTACACTTTATTGACTTAAGCATTAGAATTTCCCTAGGCGGATCATGCCAGAGCCTCTTGACATTATGCAGGTGAATAGTTGCAGAGGGGAAGTGAGACATGTCCTTAATAATCATCATTTCATAGCATTGAGCATAAACATCATCATTTAAAAATCATTTCATAGCGTCAATAAAAAACACAACCACACCTCTAATCTGATGATTTGCGAGAAATCTCACCACATTAATTGCATCGACTGGGAGTGTTTTTAGGAGATCCGAATAGAAGATCCTATCCTTGATAGAAGTTGCCACATTAAATGCAATGATTCATTTTGCCTCCATCATGTAGCCTCCTCCATTCTTACGAAAAGAACGAAAACAAAGAAAGGCATTTGTTTCCTTCATGCTCGTGAGCCTCCAGCCTTCCATTTTCTTCTCAGCCAATTTTCTTGACTTCCTAGCCATAGATCCATTTGAAACCTTTCCAAGAGAAGAGCCCAACATAGGCAAACCCTTTAATTTCAATTTGTGATTTTGAGAATTTTGAATTTGTGGATGTTAACTTAGGGTTTTCTTAAAATCAATTTCTTGCTTGTTCCAGTCAAAAATCTTTGAGATTCCTCCTTTTAAATTTCATTGGTGATTGGATTTACATCTTGAAAAGGGGATTAAGTTAGGTAAAACTCCTTTTCCCTAAAAAATTTCATGAGAGTGGACCGTGTTGTTAGAATCCGAACCATCAGATGGATTTTCTAATTTTTGATGTTGACTAAATGTGTTGTAGTTATTTTCTGGTTGATTTTCATTTCTTTCCCCTTGTGATTATTCTGTTTTGGTGGTGACTAAATAGAGGAAAATGAGTTTGGGTTGTGCTATGTTTTGGTTTTAGCCGTGCACTTTTAATGGCCTTGTGTTGCGATTTTCCTTGTATTCTTGAGTTAAAATATATTTTTATATATGTTAATCCTTGTGCTTGTGTATTAAATTAAGGGAGTTGAGGATTATGATTTTAAACATGATTTTCTAAAAGTTATGGTTAAGTGAGCCACTAGAATTTTTTAAAGAAAACTAGCAAGCTTGCTTGAGGATTTTGAGTGCGCCGAATATCATGCCTACTATTATGCTATGTTTTCATAAAGATGTGTTTTTTTTTTTAGTTTATAATTCTAGTATTTTTTAATTATGTGGTTGAAATTTTGGTTAAGTAAAAGATGTTTAAAGGCATGAATGTGCTAAGGTTAAAACTGTCCATAGAGGTGCAGAAAAACAAATTCTGCTATATATGCCCTGTTTTGAAGCTTAAAACAGTCCACTAAATTCCCTTTTATCACTTGAATCTTTTCCTTAACCTAAAGTCAGTTGTTTGCATGAAAAACCATTAAAAATAAGGGATGAAAACCAACCATTTTTAAGCCTATGCCCTTTGTTTAAAATGGCTTCCCACATGATTTTAAAAGCTGTCAAATACCTCCCTTACCAAAATTTTCAAATTTGTAGCATTTCTTTGCTCTCTTCCATACTTTAACAAATTCCCCATTTGCACGTTTTAGCCCACGATTCCCATCCGTCCCTCATGGCTAGAACCCAAAAGGCCTTTAATGGATAGCAAGCATGCTATTAGTTATTTTCATGAATTTCTTTAAAATATTTAAATGAAGAGTTTAATCTTTTGTCTTAGTACCATGTATGGTGGGTAGTTGAATGGGTTAAGGTTACGCTTGTGGTTAATATTCTTAAAGCGAATAGAAGTTCAGGAAGGCACTTTAATTCCAAGAAGGACGTTAATTAAAGTGTTGGTTAGTAAAGCATATAATGAAATGGGTGTTGACGTGTTTATTCCATGTCATTGAATAGGAAATTTTCAAGTTCAAATGGGACCGATAGTAAAGCCTAGAGGTAAGTAGCGATGACCAAGCTCTTCACAACATTTTTCTTATTGAAATGCTTTCTCATTTCAAATGCTTCATGTAATGGAAAATTTAAATGTATGTGTATAATCCTTCTTAGTAGCCCCTGCTAAGCACCCTATAAATTATGAATGTGTGTATGTGTATGATGTGAAGGATGCATTTAAGACTTCGCTCATGATATTTATCATGCATGTGTTTTCTTGAAAGCTAGTGACTTCCTTTATTGTATATGTAAAACATGAACTACATGTTTACGAAAGAAAATGCATGATACATGGATTTAGAAAGATGATGAAATACTTATTGTTTTATGAAGGAAAATGCATGTTGCATTGGTTTTAGAAAGATGATGAAATGCATATTGTTTTATGAAAGAAAGTGCATGCTGCATTGGACTAAGAAAGATGATGAAATGCTATGAATGAAAAGGAAAGAAAGAAAAGGAAATGAAAGTTTTTGTATGAAAACTTGTAAATGGCCAAGTATCTTACAGGATCGAATCTACAGGAATTGACTTTTGTGATAAAGAAAATAAATTCAGATGATGAAAGGAAATTACTAAAAGAAACGTACAATCGAATATAAAGATGAAGATTGTAAAATAACTGAATCAAACTAAAATGATAAAATGAATTGATATGGAGAAAGACTAAGGTTTCGAGGATCCGTTTAATAATTTATGATATTGTTTTTGATCGATTTATTTTAATTAAACTAGAGTAATGATTCCGTTTAATTGGAAGATTTAGCATTTAAGATCAAGAAAAATAGTCGCTTATGATTGAGCGTGAACGATTGATGATTAAAACATTTACAAATTTATTTGAATACCATAGGGATTCCTCAAGCATTCACTGTATTCGAAAATCACAATGAATCAAGATGAGTATATAGATAATCAAAATATCCAATAATAAAATCCTTCAATCTATCAAGCTCGTAGAATAAATTTTACGTGGATCCAAAAATAATATTTAAATCATTAAACCTCACCTCTCACCTTAGTATTAAAATTTAGCCAATCATATTCATTATAAGTGCTAAAGAAATCATATAAATATTATTCATTAGAAAACTAAAATGAAATACAAGAAAGACTAGAAAATAATTTAGAAACAATAAAATTTGGAAATCCAGCTGATACAGAGGAATAAATCAGAACCAGAGATTGAATTCATCCGTCTCTTCTAAATGAAAATGAATCAACACGAGAGCTTCATGCCACAAGTGAGAAACATCCACTCCGAATGAAAAGCAAAGAAACGGAAACCAACATAATGAAAATAAGAACAAAGAACTGAGTCCGTCCCACACCGACTCAAAAATTCTCCAACTGAAACTTGGTTGAAAACTCAAGCATGACACCTCTCAAATCCACCTCCAGAAAATTCTCTCAGCATCTCTCAACTCCCCACGTGCCCCTACACTTTCAGCAACATGACTCCCTTCAAATCCCCACGTAAATTCCTACCTCAGCCAAGTCTCACTCCAGCCAAGTCTCACCCCTTCTACTCTCCTGGAAAAGCAACCGACTGCTTTCTTTCACTCCTTCAATCCTCTCTATCGCCTGCATTGACCGACACTTCTTAACTCAAAAGCATCCACCGACTCTACTCACATCCATCTCAATGTCTCTCCACGTACCCCTCATGTCAAACCGACCTGCACACCTCGAAGAAAAATAATTCCCTTCCACGTACAACCTCCAACCGTACCCGACATGTCACTCTATGTCTCTTCTCTGCTCTATGTCTTCCCTCCCCCAATCTTCAATTCCTGCCGACACTCCCTCAGCTCCCTCTTATCAAAATAGCCAATTAAATTACTCCAGTCCCCTTCCCTTTCACTCCTTCAATCATCTCTCGCCTGCACCTCACTTACGTCCAACCGATCTACACAATCATGCATCCACCGACTTCCTTTCTAGACTTCCACGTAACCTGCTCTATGTATCTTCTCCCCCCTTCCAGCTCTCTCTCCACGTCTTCCCTCCCCCAGCCAGTCTCACTCCAGCCAGGAGGGGGAAGCCCCCGTCCAGCCCTCTCTCCATGTCCAGCAATATATATATATACAGCTGCCTCACGTCGATGCCAAACTTCTTCCTCTAATCAAATTAATACTTTTCAGCACAATCAAATTCCAGCACGTCTCCATTGGTTGAAAACTCCTACACGGCTCCCTTGAAACTCAAGCATGGCTCCTTTGCTCACCCACTCTCCTATCTCTTCTCTACCCTTTTTTTCTACTGTCCAACCACACACACACACACACACACACACACATATATATATATATATATAAATAGCTGCCTCAAGTTGCAAACTTCCTCCAATTCAAACACGGCACGGCATGTACTTCCATGTTCTTTTTTTTTCTAGCCCACATGCCTTCATGTTTTAGCTCCCTTTTTAGACTTTGACTTTGTATGTATTTGTCCACCGCAAAATATTTTCTTCATCGCATGTGTTTATGAACAATCAAGATAAGAAAGAAATCATCTTCATTTTGTGTCTTATTTTTCAGCTGCCAAGTACTTCCTTCCTTTACTTCATTCCTCTCAACTTTTAGTCAAAAGTTCCAACCGAATCTCATTTGAATTTTATTTAAACTGAAAATAAGAAGAAGAAATAACACTCAAAAATAAATTAAAAGAAAAATAGATTATCAAAAATAGACTATATATGTGAGAAAATATTGTCCCATTAAATTATAATTATAAAATTAAGCATAAACATGATATCAATCAATTAAAAATCACAACTCGTATTTATGCTTATTAACCATTTTTCCATCTAAAACCAATAATAGTGTCACGAAGAATTTAAAATACATTGGTTTTAAATAGCTAAAACATGCAATATTTCAGCTCAATCATTGTTCATTGGCTGATATGTTGCAAATTTAAATGCAAAACTATATATGTTTATCAATCTCACATGCCGAAGCTATGAAATAAATGACTATTGAAGATTTTTTTATCTATATATATATTATTAGAACAATAATGGATATTGGATATTGCGTTGTTCTTTTGACGACACGGAATAATCTTACCAAGTAGAAAAGATAGATATTATTCCGATAGCCGGCCCCAAATTATCTAAAATTTGTATATTTGCATTTATTTGTAGATATCTTCTCTTATATCTATCTACCTTTAGTTGTTGGATGGTTAGTAGTTGTGGCAACTGTTCTGTAATCTTTACTCTACCTCTGTTTTTACTATTGTTGATTTGTTTCAGGGCTTTTCACTTTTCTTGATTTACATTTCTGGTTGAATTTTCCGTACTTGGGATTTCCGGGCATTATTTTGTTCTCTACTCCATTGATGAAGTGGTGGTTGCCGGATATTTAGGGTATATTTGGTTTGTGAAACCAGATTTCGGGTTGGAGTGTTCATTTAGTTAATGTGTTGGGTAACATTTGAACTGCACCATAACTTAGGCAAGTATTAATAAATATGAACAAAAGAGGAGTGATCTAGTGGTAAAAAAAAAAAAAATTAACAAAATTAAACTCATAAACTAACGTGGTTTGATAGAATAATGTCAGACGCAATCATAGGTTATCAAGTGTTACATATTTTGGAGAATCTACTCGGTCTTCTAACTTAGTGAGAGAAACTCTAACTTCTCTCTAACCTGAGTTGAGAAGTGTTGTCTTACTCAAGGTAAGATTGTCCTCTAGTCTGTGTTTTGCTCAGATTGAGAGGGAAGGAGATGACTTCAGCACTCCTTGAACAATGGGGCAAGCTTAGACTTACTAAGGCTGAGCAGGAGAGGATATAAGTTGAGTTCACAGCAGAGGAAATGATTTCAAAAAGAGGCAGAATGTGCCTCTTGGGACTGATCGTGGTGGATAAGCAAATAAACAAAGAGGCCTTTCAGGGTACAATGGTGAAAATATGGAAGCCACAAGGGGTGGTTCTCTTCAAAACTGTCGAGGACAACCTGTTCTTAATAGAATTCAGCAATGCTCATGACATGAACAAGGTCAAACAAGGGAAGCCACGGATCTTTGATCGTAACTTAGTCTGCATTAAGGAGTATGATGGGATGATGGCTCCCAAAGATATAGCCTTTGATTTAGAAACAATGTGGATCCAACTCCACAATATCCCACTGGGTGGTATGACTAGGCAGGTTGGTTTAAGAATAGGGAGTAGTGTGGGAGAGGTAGTGAGTGTGGATGTGGATGAGGAAGGGATAGGTTGGGGCCCTTATTTGCGTGTTCAGGTTAATATTAATATCACACAACCCCTCATGCTAGGCATTATCAGCTCCTTTAATGGGAGCAAGGTCTGGGTTGCCTTCCAATATGAAAGGCTCCCAAACTTCTGCTTTTGTTGTGGTATAATTAAGCATGGCACTGCTGGGTGTCTTGAACCTGCAGCAACCAGGTCGTTGCATGGCAAATATGAAGCTCAATATGGTGCCTGGCTTCGTACAACCAACCAGAAAGAAGGCACCAAACTGAAGTCGGTTGATAAGGATGTACATGGCCATAACCAAGACCGCTACCCAGCAAGAAAGGTTGATGATGATGACGTGGAAACATTGACCAACCACAAAGGAAAGCAACCTGACACGCTTGTAACTGTTGCAGAGTCACAGGAAGGAACCACTCTTCCAAGGATAGACCATGCTCCTGTCAAGTCTGGCTGCAGGAAGGAAAGATGAGCGGAAAGGTCAGGTATGGCTCCAATTACTTTATTAAAGGCTCTTTCTAGGGACTGGAACATCACTAGACTAAGTGCAGGGGGACCCTTAGATGCCAAGTCACCACAGACCCTCAGTCTAAAGGACCTACCTTTTGACCAGGGTGAACAAACATCTCATGACCTGGGGGGTATTAGAGACAAGGGGTTTGAGCAAGCAAAAGGGGTTGGTAAAGGCATTGGTGAACAAAATAGAGAGGAAGTAAGGAACCAAGAACATATCCTCGAGGAGGTTGACATCAATGTACCCCTAAAAGAACAATCTAGGAAATGGAAGAAGAGGGCCCGAGACATAAGTCTGATGGACCATGACACTTTACTGGACATAGGAGAGGATACAAATGAACTGGACACAATTGGCACCCAGACTAGGGGCAAAACTAAAAGAAAGGGACTTACTAAGGAATCAGCTAGGAAAAGAGGGAAAGTGACACTGCAACATGAAGGGAGATGTACCAAAGGCACGACAGAGGCTGACTTTCAGCCCTGCCAGTTTAGATGAGTATCATAAGCTGGAACTGCTGAGGGCTTGGGAACCCTCGGACAGTTAGGATCCTTAACAGGTTGGTTAAGGATAAGTGTCCCAATTTGGTCTTCCTTATGGAAACCAAATGTTCCAAGGCTAGAATTGAGACTGTTAAAAGATGTATTAAATTTAATAGTTGCTTAGTTGTGGACAGTAAAGGGAGTAGTGGAGGATTGGCCATGCTATGGAGGGATGATATTGAGGTTCAACTTTTCAACTTTTCTAGATGGCATATCAGTGTTTTTGTTAAAACTAATGCTAATGAAACCCCATGGATGCTAACTGGCTTTTATGGTCATCCAATGACATCTAAGAGGGCACAGAGCTGGGCCCTTCTAAAAGTTCTGAAACCAACAGCCCCTACAGCATGGATGTGTATAGGTGATTTCAATGAAATCACTAGTCAAAGTGAGAAAATGGGTGCTTTAACCAGACCCTACAAGCAGTTAGAGGCCTTTCGTGAGGCCATTGAATTTTGTGGTCTAACTGGACTTAATACAAGGGGTCTAAAATTTACATGGTCAAACAATAGGAGTGGAAGGGGGCTTGCCAATGAAGAATGGAATATGAGGTTTCATAATGCAACATGTATGGTACTCCCTGCAATAAAATTAGATCACTCCCCTCTAGTAGTATCATTAGTCAGCATGTCATTGGAAAGTGGCAGGAGCTTCTCAAGATTCATTTTTGAAGCTGCCTGGACCTTGAAGACAGAATGCACTGGTATTATTCAAGCTGCATGGTCAAAGGCAACAGGGGGCAATGGTGCTAGTTCAGTAATCAATGGCAAACTGGCCAACTACTCCAAAGCACTAAAGCATTGGAATTCAACCCGAAGGAAAGAAGAGCAAGGCTCACTCAGGCAGAAGATGAAGAGAATTGCTGACCTACAAGATGAGGACATAGGCAACCATGGCCCAACAATCAAACAGCTGCAGGAAGAAGTGGAACAAGCTCTGAATGAAGTGGAACAAAAATGGAAACAGAGGGCTAAACAACATTGGTTAAAGCATGGTGATAGAAATACTCAATACTATCACCATCAGGCCAATCAAAGAAGAAAGACAAACTCCATTACACAGATTCTGGACCAAAATGGGCAGATAATTGAAGGCAAGAAGGAGATAGCATCGGTTTTTCATGAGTATTTCACTAACATTTTCTCCTCCTCAGGTCCATCTAAATACCAGGAATGCCTCCAAGGGATGAATCTAACAGTTACAAACAGCATGAACACCCAGTTGCTAGCCAAGTTCACAGAGCAAGAAGTTAAAGAGGCTGTATTCCAGATGAACCCGCTTGGATCCCTAGGTCCTGATGGGTTTCCAACCCATTTTTACCAAACTCAATGGGATACCATAAGCAAAGAGACCTGCCAGTTTGCCCTTGCCATCCTAAACCAAAGTGGCACCTTATTTAGTGTGAATGACACCTTCATTTCACTAATACCAAAGGTCAAAAACCCAAAGAGAGTCACTGATTTCAGACCAATCAGCCTGTGCAATGTTAGTTACAAAATAGTTGCCAAGGTGTTAGCAAATAGAATTAAGCCTGTTCTTCCTGAGATAATATCAATGAACCAAAGTGCATTTGTTCCCGGTAGACTAATCACTGATAATGTACTAGTTGCATACGAGACACTCCATTCCATGCAAACAAGAATGAGGAGTAGAGCTGGTTATATGGCACTCAAGCTAGACATGAGTAAAGCCTATGATCGAGTAGAGTGGGGCTTCCTTAAAGCTGTTATGGTAAGGATGGGTTTTGATCAAAGGTTGGTTGGCTTAGTCATGACCTGCATCACCTCAGTTTCATATTCTATTCTAGTTAATGGAGAGGCCACCATTTCCTTTAATCCCTCAAAAGGAATTAGGCAAGGAGACTCCCTCTCTCCTTATCCTTTTATCATGGTTGCAGAAGCCTTTTCATGCCTCTTGAATCAAGCTAAATTGAAGGGCAGCATCTCAAGTATACCAGTTGGAACTGGGTCCATTCATGTTAACCATCTGTTTTTTGTATATGATAGCTTGCTTTTCTGCAAGGCCAACTCCTTGGAGTGGAGCAGAATGCTGTACATACTGAAGGTCTATGATAAGGCCTCGGGGCAGGTGATAAACAAAGATAAAACCAACATCTTCTTTAGTAGCAACACTCCTACTGAGATCCAAAACAACATCCTGAACATCTCAGGAGTTAAAGCATCTGGCTCTTTTGAAGGCAAATCCAAAGGGGCAGGTTTTCATTCCCTTATTGATAGGACATGGCAAAGGATTACAAATTGGAAGACTAAGTTTCCGTTAGCGGCAGGGAAGGAAGTACTCATGAAGGCTGTCCTACAAGCCATCCCAACCTACACTATGGGCATCTTCATGCTCCCAGTGTCAATATCCAAGACAATTAACCAACTGTTGAGGAAGTTTTGGTGGGGTTTTGAGCAGGACCATACTAAGGTTTAGTGGGTAAAGTGGGATCAATTGAGCCTGGGAAAGGAGAAGGGTGGCCTCGGCTTTAGGGATATCAAGAGCTTTAATCTTGCCATGTTGGCAAAACAAAGCTGGCACCTACTCCAAGGTCCAAGCTCGCTGCCAACTCAGATTCTCAAACAAAAGCATTTTCCCAATGGGGCACTTTTGGACTCAAAGCTGGGCAGCAGGCCATCTTATGCATGGAGGAGCATCCAAAGTGGCCTACAACTCTTAAAGGAAGGACTGGTGTGGAGAATTGGTAATGGGAAATGGGTAAGCATATGGAAAGACAAGTGGATCCCTCAACCTCATACATACAAGGTACAATCCATCAAGCCTGAGGAAACAACACTTTCATTAGTAGCAGACCTTATTGACCCGGATCTGAAGCAATGGAAGGAGCCAATTCTAAACAGTCTGTTCTCTACAAATGAGGTGGATGTCATCAAGTCTATTCCAATTAGCATTGGTGGGAGGGATGACCAACTAGTGTGGAATGGCACTAAAAATAGTAAGTTCTATGTCAGCAGTGCCTACCACCTACAGAGGGAGATGAAGTCCAGACTAAAGGGGGGGTCCTCACACCTTGATTCCCTTTCTAGTGTTTGGAAAACCCTATGGAAGCTACCAACTACTCCAGCAGTCAGAATGTTCGTATGGAAAGCATGTAGTGAGGCCTTACCCACCATGGCAAACTTGATGAGAAGGCACATTGTCACAGAAAGTTACTGCCCAGTATGCAAGCTAGAGTGTGAAACAACTGAGCATGCCCTTTGAAGCTGTGAGGCTGCTAAGGATGTGTGGAGTCAGGGCAAGAAAAAAATCCAAAAGCTGAGTCTAAACTGTGCATCCTTTAAGGAAACCTGGGGCCTTCTTAGTCAACATCTACAGGGGGAGGAGCTAATGGAAGTGGCAATAATATGTTGACTTCTATGGACCAGAAGAAATGGATTCATTCATGGGAAATGTTTCATGCATCCAAACCAGATTCTAAGCAAAGCCTTTGGTGACATAGAGGCTTACAAATCCAGCCAGGACCACCAAGGCTCTTGTCCAACCAGTCATAGTGAGGGGTCAGCTAGTGTCTGGCTCCAACCCCCTGCAGGTTACTACAAGTTGAACTGGGATGCAGCCCTTAATACTGCTCGGGGACTAGTGGGGATTGGTGCCATTTTGAGAGATAACCTGGGAAGAAGCATTGGTACTCTTCAGGCCAGGAGGGAGCTGAATTTGAATCCATTCAGTGGGGAAGCTTATGCCTTAATGATGAGTGTCGTTTTTTATAGGGATATTGGTGTTTCTAATCTGGTAGTCGAGGAAGATGCTTTACAAGTCATCAGGCTTCTTAGTGGTAGCTCTCTCAACTGTAGTTATGGTGGATTGATGGTGGAAGATGCCAAGAAGGAGCTGAACACCTTTGCTAGCTGGTCAGCAGTTCACACGAGGAGGGAAGGCAACAAATTAAAGCAGCCCATACTTTGGCCAGAAATGCTCTCACACTTTCTGATGATTTGTTAGAACTTGAACTTACGCCAGTTTGTATTCAACAGATTGTAAGAAGTGAAATGTCTGTAATGTCTTGTTAAGGAAATGAATTGTTTCTTTTCAAAAAGTGTTATATATTTTTTTTGAAAAAGAGGAAGTCCACATTAAAAAATTAATATTTTAATGTAAATTTTATATTTACTCACTTTTACGAAAGAAATACGCAGTATTTACATATTCTTTGATTGCATTTATCATTTCTCTTACTTTTTATATGATCATTTTGTGCTTCAAATATTTCTTTAACCAAAATATGTCCTAATAAAGGATTTGACATAATTTTTTTTATTTAATGATTGAAGAGGTATTTTTAAATAATATTGTGATTCTTGACTAAAACAATTTTGAAGATATTAAAACAATACATTAAAAGAAAGAAAAAAAAAAAAAGAATGCACTGATCGGCAAAATTCCTCATTCTTGGTAGCTGCAGTGGTACCCCTTTCAAAAATATAAGGAAATCCAGAAGGGTAACATTAAGTAACTGATTTCTAATTTAATTCTTTTTAAAAAATGTTTAAAAAATTAAAACAAAATACATTTATACTTGCGGTTACAGTACAAGATACCATTCTCGATCACATTGTCCATATTTATAAAGGCCAGTTAATATTATAATAAAAAATAGTCATAAGCTCCTTTCATGTGCGTGCTACAAAACCCCTAGATGTATAAATGCGAGTCAGCCTCAATGCTTAGCTCCAATCTAGTTGCGATAAACGAGGTAGCCCTACAGCAGCTAGGTTGATAATCCCAGAACTATGAATCATATCATAGCCTTCGGCCCATTTCAGCTAGATAGGTCCCAGACTTCCGGTTCTATTACGCCTTCTTAATTTTCAAACAAGCATAATTACTCTTGTCGGTAAACCCAATTGCAAGTTAGTTGGGATCAGAATCAACTTATAATTCATCGCAAATAATTGCTGGTCTTAACCCTAAACAGGCAAATCTAAATTAGGGATAAATAGGCCCAATTAGTAAAGGAAAAGTTGTAGGTGATCAGAGGTCATTGGTTAGGGCGGAACCACAAAAACTGATCTGGGAGAGCCAAATTATAAAAAAATAATTTGGGAATACTCATTTTTATATAGTCTATTTTATAAAAATACTTTTAAAATTTTAATTTCCATCAAATTTTAAAAATTTTAGAAGGCCCAAAGCCCCCCAAACCCCTTAGTAGTTCCACCCTTGGTCATGATCACGTGAAACTCATGTAACTAGAGGGCGGTGACAAGGCCAACAATGTTAATTGCATCCCTCAATTGTGGGGTAGGTCTACTGAGAGAAATCCTAGGAAGACGTTCTCAATATGGAAACTTAGTTAACCATGTCATTAACGGGATGCGAATATGCAGAAAGCAACCTAAGCGAAATACTCTTACCAAATGGACTTTATCAATGGTCGAGTTGTATTAAAAAAGGTAACTTACTAGACCAGGTATCGAGTGTCACGCTCGTAGAAAAGCCCCACCATAACAAGGCACTTCAACTCATATGAATGCTCGACAAGGTTCGCACTAAAATGGTATTGATTCATTACTGGTTAAAGCATTTTGGGATTCCTTGATTTCTAACTACAAATTGGACCTCGGAATCATTGATCCAAACATCATATAAATTGACATCAATAGAACAAACAAGCGTGCTAAAGCAAACAAGCGTGCAGATTAGAAAACCAAAAGCTATTAGAGAGATTACTGTTTTCCGACTTAAGCATTGAAGATATTCCCCATAGGGTCCCTGATCCTTTCATTTTGGATGCAGGTCAGTAGGACTTGTATCAGGCGTATTGAAAATTGCATCAATAGTTTGATGGCTCCTATGGGATCGTCTTTTTTCTCCTTATCGTAGAGTGTTTCCCATATGCCTGCGACAACACACTCTTACAATCTGCGATTAGGAAGCAACTACAATGGAAGAGCAAGCTAGTGAGCGACAGGATTGAGAGGAGGTTCATGGAGATGGAGAAAAGGTTGAAGAAGGTGACTAGAGATGGAAGCTCTGCAAAGAGAGAATGAAGCCCTAAAACGGTGAGATGTGGTATATGAAGGAGGTGTAGGCAAAGACCACAACAAACAAAACAACGACAAGTCTCAAAGAGAAGGGAGGCTGATTATTGCAATGGCCCTCCCCAAAATTTTAAAGTAGCGCAGATTGACCTATATGACGGCTTCAAAGATCTTGTCAAGCATCTGGAAACTGTCAATGCTCACATAAGCTAACACGAGTTTCCTAGAGAGATTGTATGTTAAGCCTTCCCATTTATCCTCAAGGGTATAGCAAGAGGAGGTTTTGAAAGCCTACATTCGGGCTCTATTGCTAACTTTTAAGGAATTGAGTAGGCCTTTCTTGACACAGTTTATGGCCAACAAACGTAGAAGGCAGTTGGCCGCATACCTTCTTATCGTGAAACAACTGGAAGATGAAAAGAGAATAGGAAGATGAAGCCATACCTTATGCGGTTCAATAAAGAACGCTTGACGGCAGATGGTCAAGACGAGAAGATAACGTGTAATTGGAAGAATTTGGCCAGAAGTCCATTTATGGTAGAACTGGAAAGATATTGATGACACTGCGGGAGTTCATAAATAGGGTAGACGACTTTGTCAACGAAGAAGACACGCTGAGGGCATTGATTGATCCACAAAGAACCAAAATGGAATAGACAGACAAAAAGGCAAAGGAGGCAAGAAAGGGGAACAAATGGTGTGACAAGAGGACAATGGGGAGAAACAACCACTACGACATAAGGAAAAACAAGGGCTCCCTCTCTCGTGGTCAAGGTTCTAGGATTGTACATTCAATTATGAAAGCAAGCAGATGAGGAAGTCCAACCACAACGGAATGGCTATCGAAATTCAAACAATCGAGATACTGACCGCTGTTGCGCTTACCATAGAGCGGGGGGTCACATAACCGAGGACTGTCGCAACCTCAAACATAGAATAGAAGCCATGCTTGAGAATGGAGATTTGGTGCGGGTTGTTGCTGAACATGAGCTACTACTAAGATAGTTGTCTGGCAAACGACGAGAAAGATCGATCGGGTAAAGAGACGGAAGCCAAGAAAAATTTGCCACATGTCAAAAGAAGGAGCATGCCAAAAAAATCCCTCATCTCGCTCTACAATGGGATATGTGTGTCAAGCGAATCAACAAGTTTCATGCTACGTGACTAGGCAAATCCTAAAATGAATCATCATATAGATGGAAAGTATGGATCAAAGGTGCGTGTTCTAAGAAAGGAATTTGGCTCAAAAGGGTTAACCTGGAAAGGAGGAAATTTTCGCTAACACACTTGTGATGAGACTTTGTAAAGAAACTGTTAGGGGTAAATAGGCCCAATTGGCGAATAAAGAGCTATAGGCGATCAAAGGCCATAGTGACTACGAGGGTGAAAAAAAGGGTTAAGTAACACGAAATGTACCGTACGAATAGCGGTGATAAGGCCAACCGCCTGATCCGCATCCCTCAATTGTAGAGTAGGCCTTTCTACTAAGATATGATAAATCTTGGGAAGGCGTTCCCAAGGTGAAAACCATCACTGGTGCTTGGGGCCGAGGCTTGAAGAGGAAGGTGGCTGGGTGCAATATCAGGTAACAAGTGATGTGTAGCGACTGGTCTGAAGAAGAGTAACGAACTTAACATCTTTTGTGAAAAAACATATCGAGGTGTTATGACGTGTAGTTTGTTGTGGGATCTTTTAATGAAACGATGAGTTTTACTTTTAATTGCAGTGCTGTAAGCCATTTAGTTAGGTTGTAGGTTAATAAGAAGGTCGTTTTATGTTTTGCCTCCTGCATTTGAGGCTTTAGTTAAATGGGGCGTTTAAATGATTGAAGTAAGTTGTTCATTTTGAGATTTACTTGTTGCGTTTTATAGTTTCATGGTTCTGGGAGTATAAAGCTAGAAGCCATTCTTGTAGAAGGGGACTTTGATCATTTTGAAATCTGAATTGAGAGGTCGAGAACTCCTCGAAAGTTCTCTGTCGAGATTCATGAATAGAACTTGCATTTGATCATTTTCCGTGTGTTCTTGCATTTCTCTTCTAGGTATTACGATTTGTGTGTAAACTTCATTTGTTCTTGGATTCTTGGAGTTGAGTTAGTAGAAGTTGGCTCCTCTTCTTGTCATCTTAACTAGTGATCTCATCAAGAACGTTACTATAAAATGTGTGTCAATACATTTATCTGTTGCCTTTGCTAATATGTTTTCTTATGTGAATAAATAGATGATGGACAAGCGACAAGATCTGAACCATTAAAGTTAATAACGCTGAGCTATTGGTCACGTGAGAAGCTTGTGACTTCATCTGAGGAATCAAGTGTTGAGTTGCTGGATCACTACACGTGTTGGCATCTACTTTCATCCTATATATATATTACCATCCGATGCTTGTAACCCTAATCTGATTATTTTGCATTTTCTATTTTAGAGGTTTCAAGAGAGTGAGGGCAGGGAAGGGGGCGAAACTTAGGGTTTGCTAGGGTTTTCTTAATGTGAAAGAAATTTGTTTGATTTCTGGAGTGTGAGAGAAGGTTTTGTAACTCTAAATTATTTGTGAATAATTGATAATTAATAAAGCTTTGAACCCATTTATGCCATGGACGTAGACCATTAAAATCAAACTATATATATTAATTGTATTCTTTCTTTCTTTCTTTTATAATTGCATTATATTCTTGTTGATTTCTTGCTTTATTTTTCTATTTTGTAATATGATTCATTTGGTATATTGTTGGTTTTCTGGTTGTGATTGATATCAAATCGATATCTTGAGTTTCTGTTTCCAACAAGAAACTTATGCCCCGATTAGTTATCAAAAATTAAATAATCTTATCTTATTTAATTTAATTTAATTATTATAATTTTTTTTAAAATTTTCATATAAAATATAATAAATAATTTAAATTTTTAAATTTTAATATATAATTAATATTAAAAAATAATATTTTATTTATTACTATTTAAGAAATCTTATTTAATTTTATCTTATCCTAATTTCGAAACCAAACGCGATGCAAATTTGCAGAAAGCAATCTGAGCGAGATACTCATAACGGATAGACGCTATAAAAAACAGGGTAGTACTAAAAAGGTAAGTTACCGAACCAAGTACAAGTGCCGTGCTAGTGGCTAAAGCCCTACCATAACCTTTTATTTTTAGTTGCAGGTCGATTGGCTTGTCTCAGGTGTACTAAAAATTGTATCAACATCTTGCAACAAAGATCATCTAAATTATTGGTGAATGAAAGCAGAAAGCAAATCCGAATGAACTCGAAAGTAAGAGTCAAATTACATGATAATCAGTTTGGTGGTGCCGCGCGTGGCAAAACACCAGGCGGCCATCCAAGTCTTCATGTACAGTAAGAGAAAAAGAAGTCACAAAAGCATTTCAGAAGTTACAAACTTGTACATGCGTATATTACAATATCAGAAGAGGATACTGTAAAGACGAAACGTTGAAGGAGAAGAATCACACAAGCCAGCATGAAATCTCATGTTTCCCCCAAGTCTTTCGATCTCTTTAGTATGCCTCGCGCTCCCCCTGTCCATTATTCAAATACGAAAATTAAACGATAAATACAAAAAATAAATTACAAAGCCCCAACTACGTAGGAAAATACATGATTGGGAATAGCAATAGATTGGAATATATATATATAAATATATAGGTGGGGAGAAAAGGTAAGTGAGACACTCACTTTCTTCGGGGTGACGAAATGCACGAACTTGTGCCTGCCCTTGGTGCCAGTGGGAGACTTCTCACGTTGATGCACTGGAGACTTCTCACGTTGATGATCACTCGCTCCTGATCTATACTTGCTGATTTGCTGTCTCACGAATCTCTCATATAAGAAAGCTGCCCCTTGGAATTGTGGCAGAACTAGCCATATCACAAACAGTAGCTTCACATCGTACCAAATAGGTATCCTACAATTAATATATTCAAACCCAGAAAAAAGTTGGTTAATTTGAATGATGTACGTAGAAAATAACATATCTTGATATGCAAGTATGGAATTTTTGTTACCACTCCAAAATGGGTTGGAGAAGCATCTCCATAAGAGTGAGAAATGAGTACAAGATCCAATACGCAAGCCACTGTTGGTCATCCAGTTTTGATGTGCTCTCTATGGCCACCACTGATGCATATCTGGAAAATCGAGTTGCATAATGTATAAGAAGAAAATACATTTATATTTCAAGCTTCTCTAAAAAAAATCAATATATATACATATGTGTGTATATATATATATAACGTCTTGAAATGGAATTAATCTGAAAGAAACAAGCTGTATCAAAACTCAGAAAAGAATTCATATGCTCACAAGGGGTACAGCAACATCAGCACTGGCCTGCACAAATCATCAATAACAGAAACTTCCGAGTTATTTTGGGGCAAAATTTTAAAAATCAGAAAACAAAATATAGTAAACAAATTAACTCACATAAAAGCTTACCCGGAAAGTGAATGAAGTTGAGTGATCAACGTCCACAATTGTCCCATTATCCTTCTTCTCCTGTGCGCGCGTTGGGGTCAGTTTCTTAAAAACAAGAAAGGAATATGAAAGCAAACAGAGAAACTGGCTTTCCAAAGAGTAAAGTGAACGAGTTTGAACCTAACGAGAAAATAATAATTTAGAGCCACCGAGACAAAAGATATCAAGCTGCAAAGGCCGGTAGTGTTGAAGCTTGGTGGGTTAGTTATATAGGAACGAAATCAGGACACGTGGCACGATCGGAGAGGGCATCGGGTTCTGCCTTGGACGTGTCGAAGTAGATTTTGCACCGTCCATGACAGGCCGTCTTAATCCACCTTATTAATCATCATATTATATAAATGCATTTGTGCCTTTCCCCAGGCACAAGCCACGTGTTCATGCTTTTGAGTTTTGATGTGCACATCGGCATATGTAGGTCGGTCACGTAACATGTGGCATCAGACGAAGGGCAACTTCCCAAATTTAATTACGAGGGATCATCATACGCGCACACAAAAGGCAACCTTCTAATTATGTGGGCCACGTGGTGGGTTACTGTCTATAACTCTTAAGCCTCTTGAACGGGTGATCCAAGCATGGAAGATAACTTTTTTTTGTTTTCAAATAACAGTACTCTTTCAATATTATATATACGAGCCTAGAATCTTACAATGTATCAACAGTTATTTATGCTGAATTTTATATATTTATATTTAAAAATAGAGAATATATAATCACTATAATAACTATTTAAAATTAAAAATTAAGAATTATTGGTCAAAATATAAATACCTTAAAAATGGATTAAAAAAATTTATATTTATATAAAATGAAGCATTCTTATAAAAAAGAGTTTACTTTATCAATAAAATATTTCATGGCAAATTTACATTTTGAAAATGTCTTATACATATAATTTTTATATTTTAACAGATCCAAAATTGAGAAAATTAATATGAGATACGACTCTATATTTTAATTTGTATATTTTTAATTTACATATATGAAAATTATATGATAAAATATTACATCAAACTACATATTTTTTTCCTAAATTTTTCTCTTCTTGGATGGAGCCTCATATTTATGATTATCATCTTTTGTATTTGAGTTGATGTCAAGATCGATATCTACGGTAATTTTCTGAAATAAAATTAGTATAATTAAGAAAAATTTTATTTCTCATCACCATACATGATATTTTTTTTAACTTTTTTTTCTTACTAAATTTGTGATACATAGATAATGAGTAGAAGAATTCAATTAATTTAAAAAGAATAAAAAAATATATAATATATAGGAATGATGAATAGCAAAGCTCGTTAGTTAATAGGTATGTATTTATAAAACATTTTAATCATTATATTTTGCGTCTATAGTACTTAAGGGCCTGTTTGGGTTTACGATAGGAGTCTTAAAAAATGTTTAAATATTGTTAAAATCTCTTTAATGAAAAAATTAAGTCGTTTGGGTGTTACATATTAAAACACTTTTAATCTCAAATAAGCTAAAAAGTACGTTTAAAGAAAAACATCATTTTGATGCTTTTTTTCAAAAGTACTTTTCCGAATAATACGGAACGTAATTCTAATTTTAAAAAGACTGTTAATGGACGAAAATATCCATACAACTTCAAGATAATTACAACTTTCAAACTTTTAAGAATATGATCATAATTTTTAAAAATTCAAATAATCTTTATTTCTACCTCAGAAATTACTTTTTTAATTTATTTCCAAACAAACGTAACATGTTTGAAAGTACTTTAAACATATAATTATCAAATAGTAAATAACTATTTAATAGTAGAACTTATTACTTAAATTATAAGTTATAAGTCTTAAAGTTATAAGTTATATTTTTCACCACAATCTCAAACATGCAGTAAGTCTCCTAATTAACAACCAACGAATTGATTGAATAATAAAAAGTAAAACCATTATAAATAAAAAATCTGATTCAAAACATACGGTCTAATACCGTTTATTCAATTCACTTTTCTTAATTTATTCATTTAACTTTTTCTCTCCATTCGGTTTGAATGCCTCCTTTTTTACACATCATCGTTTCTCCACTTTCCTTTTTTAATTTTTACGCTTCTTTAGGAAAACATGGTTTATTTTTTCTTCTTGATTTTGTTGTCTTTTTTTCGGTGTCATCATGTGGCTATTTTTTCTTCCTAATTTTGTTCCCATGATCAATCCAGGGAAGAATCATCCATATTAATATGTTTGGTATCCTTCAAAATCGGAGGAACTACTCTCAACTCGAAAAGAATTTGGAGAAGGTGGATTCATATATAATATCACATAAAATCAGATTTTTTTAACATAATTTTGAAAAATGGTTACCTAATTTCGTTCCAATGAATCAGAGAAGAATCACCTAGATTAGAATCTGTTTGGATTCATAAAATCACATAAAATCATTTTTTATTTTTTTTGCTTGATTTTGTTGCCCCTTTTTGGTTGCCATATCAAGTTCAGATGGGCTATTTCTCTTCCAGATTTTGTTGCCTTTTTTGATGTCATCAAGTGCAAATAAACGGTATCATCATCTAAAATCGATAGTTAATATTGTAATGCCAATTTTTGCGATAGGAATGCCACGTAGGCAAGTTTGAACTTCACTTTTATGGATAGCTCCGCTATTAAGCACTCCAGTTAATTTATAGACCCAAGAAAAAAAAAAAAGGTGTAATTTATAGACCCAAGAAAAAAAAAAGGAAAGAAATTGTGTCCCTATTGAAATGAATGCAAGAAATTACCCAAACCAAACGTTTGAAAACCCCCTGAATGAACGCTTGAGAACCTCTAGATGTGGTGCAAATTTACTTAAAACAAAACAAAGTCATTGTACGTTGAACGCTCAAGAACCCGTCATTGTTGGAGAAAGAACATAAAACGAAGTTGGAAATTAAAAAGAAATAAGTGAATCTAAAGTGTAAGTGTTTTAAACAATACGTGTTTCAAGTGGTCTTTAGTAATTTGCTATCATATAGATTTTCTTTTGCATCGCTTGACGTTTGTGGTTTTTCAATTTCCTTTTGCAAAGCTTGACATTTTTCACTTTTTCTTGATTTTGTGGGCCTTTTTTTGGTGATATCTGATCAACTGCAAATAATAAACAGTTAATATTTTATGGTCATATTAGCGGTTGCGTGAATAATCTTGTCTTCACAATTGTTGTTTCAAAGCGTTGGCTCTGCTTTTTATTTACGTTGCCTCTTTCCTTATCTTACGTGTCAAGCCTCCGATAAACATATGACCATAATTGTCGGTTCTAATGACATATAAGCAATAGAGAACTCCGCTTTTATATATAGTACTAATATATATTTCCTTTTGAGAAACATCATCCTTTGTTGATAGCATGATTGTGATCTACACGATCAGTTAATACATTGGAGTTTCCTCCGGCCTGTCTACAATGTAATCTAATACATATATAGCTGCTTTTGCTAGACTATGGGTAGTAGAGTTGTCATTTCTGTTTACTTGACAGACTATACATGCTTCCAATTTTGCCATTGTACCTAGAGTGTCAGTTATAATCATCCCAAAGTAGCTTCCATTTTCCTTTTTTAGAATGATTTCATTAACTACTGTTTTGGAGTCTCTTTCGAGTATAACTTTTCTCATTCCCAATTCTAATCCAAACTTTACTGCTATGCTCGTTGCTATGGCCTCTGCTATAAAAGGATCAAATATTGAGGTAGCCAAAAAGTTGCCTTCTTCTTCTCTTACTTCCACTCCAATTTCTATTTTACATTGTTTCTTATCAACTACCACATCGCAGTTAATTTTACGAAATTCTTGAAGTGGGCATTTGTAACATCCAGACTTCAAAAGAGTGATTATTATTATTATTCTTCCTATTACTATTTTAATTTTAAGTTTTATTAGATATGTTTTGAGGTAGTAATTTGTTTTGAAAATGATTTCTCTACTGTTAAACTACACGCCTCTTTTATTTTTCTATTTGGTTTCCAGATTGAGTAGTTTTCTGATTTGAAATTAACTTTCAACTCAAACACTTCAAAACCATTATACTTTCAGTATTCGTAATCTTGTAGGATTGAGATCCTTTCACCCTTCATGCCTCAATCCTCTCAATGTATGTTTCCTTATAGTTATCCATTTAGTTTCCTAGTTGCATAGTTTCTCAATTGGAAACAAACTCCTCGAAACAAACTCTATCCAATCTCCTTATGATCCACGATACCTCTTTCTCCTTGCCTATAAAACCCACCCCAAGACTGTAATAGCCCGTTAGAAATTCAATGGTAGAATTTCTATAGACTTGAGGAACCTCATGAAAACTCCTTAAGTTTTTACGAATCGGCTAATTGCAAAAGTTTTAGTCTGTCAACATAATCAGTGTTATTACTCACTATGGTACCAGAAATGCGATTTTAATTGTTTGATGTAGTTAGAAGTGTCAGAATATGTTATGGTTTGCACCACTAGACTCAGTTGAATATTTTCGATTTTATGACGTAATAACTCCTTTTCATAATTTTAGACAAAACGCCTATTTGAAACTATGAATTTTATTTTTAGGGGCACTTTAGGGTTGAGTCTTGGTAAACGATTTTCACTGTAGGTTAATACGAATATTTAGGATTTTTCACTACTAAGTTTATTACGTATTTTTTTGGAGTGAATAGTAATCTCGATAAGCGTACTAAGTGCAGTGTTTTCAAAATCACAATATGGAATGTCCAAATTAGGTTAGAGAAGTTTTATTTGGACACTTGGCAAGATCTTAGCCACACATAGTAAATAGTATTAGACACTTGGCATAAAGAGGAACCATTAGATGGATTTGTGAAGCAAATCAAGGTATAAGATCATGACACCTAAGCAAAACCCTTTTCATCTGATCAACCAATTTGAATTAGATCAAAGAGGGTTTCAACCCTAGTGAAACCCTAAATGGTTGGAATTCTTTTGAAACCCCAAAAGTTTGGTTGAAACTAAAACCCTAAACGGTTTCCCCAAACCCTAATTTTGGCCTTCAAACCCTTTTTGATCCAATTTCTAGCATTGTGTTTAATCACTAAATCACTTCCACATGCTATTAATTTCTCAAATCTTTGTTATGACATCATTATCCAACCTTTTAAAACTTGAAAATTTCTTTGGGCCAAGAAAAAGTGGTTGGGCATGATTGCATCTCAAACCCTAACCAAACCCTCTTTAAACCCCAATTTGAAGCCCACTTGGTTGGGCCCACCAAGGCCCACAAATTTGGCCACCTTGGCAAAGCTTATTGAAGAAGTTTCCTCCCCCACATGGCATACCATCCACTGCCCTTGGTTGCACCCAATAGTGCCTTGATGAGATAGAGAAACCCACCCCATCAACCTCCATACCTCACAGCTTCTGCAGGCAGTCCTTTTCCCTCACTATTCTCCACTTTATATCACATAGCCACCTTCAATCAATGGTCATTCAAGTTCATATCTTCCCCCTCCAGAATATAGAATCGTGCAAGACACACTTCTTTTCCTTTAATCACTTCTTCACCTCGTTCTTAGAGAGAAACCCAAAAGAGCTCTCTCGGACGGATTTCTGGATCTTTTTTCATGGATATTTTCGACCATTTGTAAGTATTTTCACACGATGACTTCATCAAAATTGTTCCTCTTTGAGTATAGTTTCCGTAGATATATTATTCGTATCATTCCATTGTCATTTGGTCGGTAAAAAGTATTTTTAACCATGAAAATATCATTCTGGGCGTGAAACTAGAGAGTACGTTATGTTTTGGAGTTTTTGACAAAGCTAATGGACATATCTTGGTCCAAAAATTTTATGGAGTGTTGTTAGCATGTGTTTAAGAATGTTCATTGATGTTTTTTTTGCATGAATGAAGCTTTTGATGATAGAGTTTCCTAGATCTAGATACTTGAAAATTGGAAGTGGCAAAATAGTTTTTATTTGGAGAAAGTTTGAATATTTCGAGGTTTGATCTTACTCTAAAGGCTTTGATATTTTTATATGATGATTCTAAGTCTCTTATTTTCATGTTAGGATGTTATTTTAAAGATATTTAGTATTAGTTTCAAAGATATGATTTTTCTATGCAAGAGGATTTCGGTAAGGCCTAAGATTTGATGTTCTTGGATTCAATCCATGTTTTATTGATTTTTTTAGCCATGTGATTTTAAGTTTGATGATTGGATATTCTTAAGGACATATTTTTAAACCATGTGATGCTTTATTTTGAAGATCTCACCTTCTTAAGCCATTGATCAAGAGATTTATCAAAACTAGTTGAGGAAAAAGTTTTGTTTTTGGACTAAGTGTAAAACCGAAAACTCCAAGTGTTATTTTGTGATTTTGGTGACTCTAGTTTTATGATTTAAAGCATGGTTGATCTTAGGATGATGTTATGAATATGTTAGAAGCAAGATTTGATTTTTTGGAATTCTTGGAGATGTTTTGATTTAGGGTCAAAGCTTGTGATTCAAGTGTTTGGATATTTTTACAAAATTTTTTGTGTTAATTATTATTTTTTTCTAAATGGATGTTTTAAGTATGATTTTAAACTTAGGATAGGAATATCTTTGTTGCAAAATTTTGGTTTAAGCATGAGTTTTAAAGTTGGAAGCAATTGCAACAAAAATCAAGAGAAATGGCCTATGGATGTTTCGGCCATAGTTTGTTTTCCTTAGTTGTGATTTGTTTTAATTTTTTCTGAATTGATATTTGAGTTTAAGACAAAATTTACAAAAGGAATGTAAATTTTAGAAATTTTTGGAGTTAGGATGTGAAATCCTTAAGTTAGGGGTAAAATGATCATTTTCTCATATGTAGAGGGTAAAATAGTAATTTTACTCTAAGGTTCTCTTTTACGCATTTATAATTGTTAGTAATCAAATTTCTAATTTTTAGAATATCCTCTTACAGTTCCTTGTGTTTCGCTCTTTATTCTCGTAGAATGCGACGATCTAGGTAAGTTAGCTTCTAACTTACTTCAGTTTAGTGTGTATGCATGATGGCTAAGGGAACTAAAATTTATGTATGTATGTTATCATATATGCCACGCTGATTACGCCCAAAGAATAACGCGGTAGTTGTAGCACAGCTTTGGGGTGTCAATTCCACAGGGAGACAAATTAAAAGAATAGCAAGAGGAACAAAGAAACTAAAGAAATATATTAAATAAGTAATAGAGAATAAAGATTAATTTTAAATGTAAATTCAAGTGAAGCAAAGTGATTAACATAAAAAGTACTCAAATTTGACAAACAGTAGAGCGTCGGGAATCCCTTGCACAAATCTGGTATTTTAATTATTCTTAATTCATTGGATAACTCAATTAGAAACTCAATTCCCGCAATTCTCAATCGGAAGGTATAGATTTATAAACCAGATTTAAATAAAATGTAACCCTTTGAAAAAACATTCACCACTTTTAAAAAACGTGAATTGCTACCTCTATTGATAAAATCTAATGACGACAATATACTCAAGAAGCGATATTGCAGCAAAAAACTAAATCAATATAGATAAATAATTGATCCAAACATAATCAAATAACTAATCCAATCAATAGAAAAAGCATGACTGAATCCATAAACACAATAAATTCTATGATTATTCAGAGAAGAAAACATCAACGATGAATTGAGAATGATAAAACAAAAGAGTTTTAGTAATTGAAAATCAAATACATGAATTAAGAATAAATTAGAAATACCATCTAATGTGCAAGTTCATCCCTAACCCTACTAGAGAATTTAGTTACCCATAAATATACTGGACAACAAAAATTTTCAGAGAAAACTAAAGCGAACGGTGGCCATGGAAGTGATTTTCTCCTCTCTTCAGATCTGCCTCTTGTGCCTCTTCCTCCCCCTCCATTTCGTGCTAATGATATGTTTATATAGGGTAGGAAAGAAACCCTAATGTCCTCTTAATTTCAGCATAAAAAAATCGCTTAAATTTTAGGACTTATCTTGGCAGCCACGTACGGCCTTCAAGAGTTCAAATTTAGAAATCCTTATTAAAGACAAAGTTATAGCCCTTTAAGATAACTTTCCAATACATCAAGAATCGCATCAATCCGATATGTGAGTAAAACAATACAGTCAAAAGATTAAAGTATGTCCAGACTGTCTCCTAGCGAATTTCAGACTTGGACTTCTTGTGGTTTCATTTTGTGATTTTTTTTCTTTTTCTTTTCTTCCAAATTGCTCTCAAACCCCATGAATGTCCTCCTTTGAATTTGACTGGGCTTGACTTGCTCTTTTATAAACTCTGAAATTAGACATAAAAAAACTGCTTAGGAGTATCCCAACGTAAATAGAAATTCAATTTAAGAATACACATTAATTCCTACGATTTCTATTCACATTTTAGCATTTTAGTCTAATAATAGGGTATATAGAGTGCACTTTTGCACACTCATCACACGCCATGCCACGTCATTACATGTTTATCTGTTATGCATGATTTATTCTGTCATGAATATTTATCTGTTATACAATCTATTCTGTCATGTATTGTTGTATGTTATAAGTATGCCAAGTTAAGTATGTCATATGTTACATGTATTTCATATCATGTAATATTCACTGTTGCAAGTATGTCATGTCAAGTATGATAACTGTTACATATTCGGTCATGTTACGAAGTGTTTCCATCTCAAGTAAGTCATGTCTTTCGAGTTACGTTTAAGTCAGTAATGTCTAGCATACTCATGATGTAATCATTATAATTGTCCGAACATCTCCACTTGTAATTCACACAAGGTACTTTTGGCGAAATCATTTTGATTGTCAGAATGCTGTTCAAGTTCAGTTATGCAGATACTCCTAGCGTAATCATTTTGATTGTTAGGGTATCTTATTTAAAATACTCGTGATGGAATCATTCTGATTGTCAGAGTATTACTAGGTACTCCTGGTGTAATCATTCTGATTGTTAGGGTACGTATTTTAAAATACTCGTGATGGAATCATTCTGATTGTCTGAGTATCTTTAATGGAATATGTTGGGCAGAATCATTCTGATTGTTCAATATTCCTAACGAAACGATTGGCGGAATCATTTTGATTGTCAGAATTCAAGTCCAAGTTCATGTTAAGTAAAGAAGCAAGATTCCAAATTTATGTTACGTTAAGTTTCAGATCAAGTTCATATTATGTTATGTTATGTCCACGTTCACGTTAAGTTTCAAGTTCATGTTCATATCATGTTAGGTTCATGTTTATGTTATGTTCGAGGTCACGTTCATGTTATGTTATGTTCATGTTCACGTTCACATTCACGTTAAGTTTCAAGTTCATGTTCATATCTTGCTATGTTCACGTTTATGTTATGTTCAAGTTCACGTTCATGTCATGTTATATTCACGTACATATTATGTTCAAGTTCAAGCTCATGTTATGTTATGTTCATGTTCACATTATATCTCAAGTTCACTTTTATGTCATGTTATGCTCAGGTTTATGTTAAGTTCATGTTCATGTTTATGTTATGTATGTTCATGTTCATGCTATGTTTTAAGTCCATGTTATGTTTCAAGTTTACGTTCATGTTATGCTGCTAGTCCATGTTATGTTTTAAGTTCAAGTTCATGTCATGTCAGGTAAAATTCAGTTTACGTTTCAGTTCAGGTTATGTCAGCTATGCCATACTATATGTCAAGTTATGCTATGCTTACTTACGACTTTAATTATGCATTTATACTTTTACTGCCATGCATGTATCATTAACATGTGTGGGAATTTCTTGTTAACTTACTGAGATTTGTAATCAAATCTCATTGTGGTAGTCCCAACTATCATTCTCCCCAAATGGTAGATCTTGTTACAGGACCTGAAGGAGAATCGGAATCCAACCAACTGAACACGGTCGACTAAGCTACAGTGCGACTTCGATGATGGCATAGTATTTAACTTAGGTTATTACTTGTACTTATAGATTTGTATCTCCAGTACTTTTTTGATCACAACTATTTTGGACTAGTGTTGTGATCATGGTTGTTTAGTATGCCTTTATGTATGAAGTATGTTTCAAGTATTTGTGATATTTTTAGTTTTGGTGCATAGTATTGCTAAAGAAAAAAAAAATTTATCCCATGCGAATATTGCATAATGCTAGATGCATGTTAGGAACATTGCATCTTATATGTTATGAGCAGGGGCAGGTAACCTTGTGTTGCATGTCCCGACGCTTCAAATGTCTGTTCGATCCCAAGCAGAATCTGGGGCTTCACAAAGACCTTCCAGAAATAAACACAAGAAACCTTATACACATAGCCACCTTAGAAACCTCTACAAACCGAGAACCCATCTCCTTCAACCAAGCAGCCACCACTTTGACAAAAACCAACACATAAGACATCGCTGGCAAGTCTCCCTTCCACCCACACGTGCGTTGACCCATCTCTCTCTATTGTTTCTCTCTCCACTTCTAAGAACTAGCAACCCGTGTGCTTTGCCCAGCCACCGTCAACCACCCTAGAGGATGGCAGGTTACCTTTTAAGCAGTACAAAAACAGTCGACAGGTTGATTGATGGTTAACTTGAGAAGCGGCTAATAGGTCACCACAGTGTAGAATACAATGAGGGTTTGAAAGTTATAGCATAGGAGTCATTTGAGGTTAGCATAGTTTATCGTACGAAACTATTAATCATTGTGATTTGTTGGGTGTGGTATTAAGGTTCTTGTGGAAATTGAGGTTTTGGGTTACATGGCCACCCTAGCAATGTTAGACGTGATGTGCCATTGGAAAACTAGTGCGAGTATATTGGAAGCACCTATAGGAGTAGACATGAGAGAGCATTACTCGTGTTTGGGATTTTTTGATGGTTTGTTTTTCTCAAGTGCGTTTTGAGTTGTAGCCAGTGACTTGCCTTAGCGTTAATGTTTGACCTTGCCAATTTCGAGGATGAAATTTCTTTTAAGGGGGGAGGATGTGACATCCCTCATTTCCTTATGTTTTTAATTAGTTATTGTACTGATTATTTTATCGGTTCCTTTATTTCAAATTGATTATTATTATTATAGTATTTTATCATTTTTACTGTTTAAGTTGTATAATTTATTTTAATGTGCTTTTTTTGTTATTAATTTTTGTCTATTATTTATTTTCTTTTTATTTCAAATTATTTTATAATTGGGTTTTGTCATCTTATTTTATTTTATTATTAGTAAGTTGTTGGTTTATATTTGTTTTTATCTATTTTGAGAAAGTTAATTCTATGTTTAAGTCCCTTTTGTTGGATCAATTTTAAGATCCCAAGATGAAGGGTCTGGATTTAATCCCAAACCCCTTACTTTCTCCCCCATTCCCTTTTCCCTCTCTCTCCTCCCTTCAGCTTAGCCTTGCTGCACCCCCTACTCCCTCTCACCTGATCCATTCCCTCAGCCTAGCAGTGTTGCCGTGCAGCAGCCCAGCCAATCATCCTACGTCGACAATCACCCCACCATGCTGAGCTTCTCCCCATGTGAATCTCTCTCTCTTTGCGCTATAGCCCAACCTGAAACCCATGGGTTTCTCTCCCTCTCGCCTTTGCCAACCCCACCGTGCACCACTCACCTTGCCACTACTCATCACACCAACCTCCCTTCACACTAGTGACCATCACCCTTTGATCCTAGCCCTTGGGCAGCTCTCTTCCTCCCTCAATTGAGCACAACCCGAGTGGGTTTCCATCCACTCGGTTTCACAAGACCGCCCTCTTCCTCCCCACCCTCTCCACGTCTTCCTCTCCCATTCATACCCCAAATTGAGCTCTCTCTCTCTCTCTCTCTCTCTCACTCATAGTCTTGCTGCCTAGATCTGTCGCTGTGCCTCCATCGCACGTTGCACCACCACCACCTACCTCCATAGCACCTCCCTCAACCCTCCATGGCCAGCCAGTAACCCTCGTAGCTTCCCCTTCATTTTCCCACTTTTGAAACCCACAACCAACACTTGAAAAGCACTGCTCCGCTACTTTTAACTTCACATTTGATCTTCTAGAATGGCCTTTCTGTTGTAAGTAATTTTTCAAAAAATTTAAGGAGATTTAAATATATTTTTATTTCAAACATATTTTCTATAGTCTGTTTGGTTGTGTTGGGCCTTGGATTCGAGTTTGGATTTTGAGTCGAATTTGGAGGATGGACTGATTGGTGGAGTTGGGTTGTGATTGAGTATTTTATTTGGTTGTTTATCGTGTCATGACATTCATTTCACTGTCGCATGCATTTTCATATGTTATGTATGAAAACTAGGTTTTCATGTTGAAAAACTATTTTTGGGTGCGTGCGTATCACAACCCCAAGTTGAGATGGGGCATTATCTCAGTGGAGCTCCTCTAGTAACTGAGGAGTATATAAAACTGAGTGACGTCCCCTGAGTTGTCTCTAAGTGACAACGGGATCAGACTATATGGTAACGCTTTCATGCCAACTCCATGGCCCTTCTGTTGGCAGGGGTTAGAGGATGCTTGGTCACAAACTCGCTGGATACAGAAATGGGCATCGCTCGTTACGAAGTCACACTTATGGTCGTAACTCTTGGTGTGTCAAAGTGAGCTAGGGTGTACAAATGGTCCTTAGCGGAGATCATGGTGCATACAAGGTAATTGGATATATGGGCAATTTTCTGGATAATTGCGGATTTTGATAAATGGATATGTGGACCATTTTCTCCGAAAATGGTGGTTTTACACTCAGGTCATTTTCTAGAAAGATGGTGGCTTTATATTTGGGCCAT
The DNA here is from genome assembly GCF_018687715.1 of Carya illinoinensis. Lineage (NCBI taxonomy): Eukaryota > Viridiplantae > Streptophyta > Magnoliopsida > Fagales > Juglandaceae > Carya > Carya illinoinensis. The sequence continues at coordinate 2,245,079 of NC_056763.1, forward strand.
TTTCTAGAAAAATGGTAGTTGTTTCTTTTAATGGACTTGTTTTGGGCCAAATGAGATTTTTGACGTGAGTTGGAAAAATGGTCATTTTCGAAAAAAAATGATGGTTGGGCCTCATGCATGTTTCAGCATTTGCATGCATAAAATGTTGGTTTTTTAAATGTGTTTTTATCTCTTGGGTTGTTTGGTTGATTACTTACTGAGATTGATAATCTGACGGAGTACTCATACCCTATGGTTTTGTTTGATAGAATCGTAGATTTTGATGAAGATGAAGACGTCAAGCCTGAAGTTTCAGTTTTGCCGAAGGAGTGACCATGTCATGGGATTTGTTTCCCACTTTTGAATATGTATTTTGGTTTTTATTATATTTTCCTAGATAACTGTATAATCATTTGAAATGCTTTTATTTAGGTGAATCTATATTTAAAACTTTTGGTACTTAGTTGACTTCTTTTATTTATTTGCTGTAATTTTTGTTGTACACTTTTTCATGTACACACACTTAGCACTTGTTGTTTGGGGTATGTGACCTGTGTTGTCACCATCCCAGTGTCATGATTCCCGCCTTTCCGTACTTGGATCATTTATGCTATGAAGTGTCATAAAATGTTTAAAGCATGTTAGGTCATGTCATGCTATGCTATGCCATGTACAAGAATATGCCATGCCAGAAGGTTCATGAAGTCAATAAAATTCTCATGCATTAAGAAAGGAAAAAAAAAAATTTAAGGAGACACGAACCCAAGCGTGTTCATTACAAGTTGAGCTAAGAGGGTGCCATGGACTCAAGCATGGTTACCACAAGTTAGGTCAAACACAAACTCAAACATGTTTCATTCCATGTACAAGTTATGCAAGTTAAGTGAAATACAGATTCAAGCGTGTTTCACTCCATGTACAACTTACGCAAGTTAAGTGAAACATGGACTCAAGCGTGTTTCACTTCATGTTATGCAAGTTTTACTTAAACACGGACTCAAGCGTGTTTCACTCCATGTTACACAAGTTAAGTGAAATATAGACTCAAGCATGTTTCACTACATGATAAGTTTTGATGTGCCACGAACTCATCATATGTTAAGTGAAAGACGGACTCAAAAGTGTTCACCCCATGTTATGACAAGTTATGGGGTGCCATGGACTCAAGTGTGGTTCACCATATGATAAGTGAAATATAGAATCAACAAGTTATTCATGCATTTATGTTATATATTTTCCATGATTATATATGTTTTCGCTCATGTTGATGATAAATAGACATGCTATGAGAATCTATGAATGATATGTGTATGCTTGAAGAGTCTTTCAAAAATTAAGTCTGTGATATTTTATGTTATGTTTATGGTATGATGTGCTATTTACTGAGTATTTGACTCATTTTGGTTTGTTTCTCTGTTTCCTCCTACGTTTAATTGTCGTAGATGATGATTGTGAGGATGAAGAGTTGGAGGGCCAGGAGTAGATCTAGTGCAGGGACATAGTTTTCATTTATGTTATTTGAATAAAAAGTCACGCGTAGGTTTAGTTAATGTTTTTACTTTACATTTTCAGTTTCATGTTTCAAAAATAGTTATGTTCAATTTAGTTGATGTTTTCAATAAATGTGGTATTTCAGGATATGAATTTCTTTACTGGGTACTATGCTATGAATGCTAGTAATATATCTATCCTACGGGAAGGGGGTGTTATAGCATTCCCATGTTACTGCCCTTCTATTTTCTACAGACTTGTTGCTCGTTTCTTGGTTCAACTGTACATAACTCTAAATGCATTTGTTTCACTCTATGTATCACAGTTTGGGGATCAATCAAAATGTTTCTAAATACTAACTAATTTCTCCTCCACCAGGGATTCCATAGTATTAAGGATAACTCTATCATTTCTTGCTTATCTAACTTGTTGAGTATGTCTTCCATTAGCTCCTTAGCCCTTTTGTATGACCATTTTCATTTCTAAATTTTTCTAGAACATTGGGTTAAAACATCATTAGCTGAGACACACTCCCGCAATATGTGTTTAATGGTTTCAAGTTCTATCATACACATTGGACAATTTGGATCATCCAATATCTTTCTTTTGTGTAAATTAATCTTGGTGGGTGGTATATGTTGACAGGCTCTCTAAAGAAAATTCTTGTTTGTTGGAGGTGTGTGAATCTTCCATATTTTGGTCCATTGTTCCTTTTGATTGCGATTGTAGGAATTCTGGCCTGTTTTTGTATCTTGCAATTCCCCTTGTAAATGATATGCACTCATCATTGTAAACCAACCATTAATATTGTTCCTTCATATAAACTTGTTAAGTAGGTTACTTTGACTGGTAGGCAATTGCTTAATTAAATCAGCTTATTGGTTGCAAAACACTGCCTAGATTAGTGAGAGATTCCATTCCTTTTTATCTGGCAGTATTAGTGCTTCTACTTTAGCCTCATCCCCCATTACTCTATTGCCACTTTGAGGTTTATAGTGGAAGTGGAAGGACATAGCCATAGACTTTGTTGTTGGATTACCCTAAGCCGCTAGTGGCACAATGCAATTTAGGCAATTGCAGATAAGCTAACTCAATTGTATATAAGGGAGATAGTTAGACTTCATGCAGTGCCCAAAACCATAGTATCAGATTGAGATCTGAGCTTGCAAGCTACGATGGAGACTAAGGTATGGTTTGGTAATAAAAGATTTTTATCTCAAATTCAAAATTTTTATCTCATCATTACAACTTTCTCAAATTCCTATATAAAATATAATAAATAATTCAACTTTTTCTTTACTTTTTCAAATCCTAAAACAATAATAATATTAAAATATAATATTTTAATATTTTATCTTAAACTCAAAATTTTCATCCCACTTACCAAGCAGAACCTAAGTTAAAGATTTAGTAGTGCATACCATCCATAGATCGACAAATAACCAAGAGCACAATCTAGACACTGGAGGACATGCTAAGAGGATTTGTGTTGGACTTTATGGGTCCATGTGAAGGCCAAGTCCCACTCATCGAGTTTGCCTATAATAATAGCTACTAGACAACCATTCAGATGGCCTTTTACAAGGCCTCATATAGAAGGAAATGTTGATAGCTTTTATCTTAGGATGAAGTGGGGGAGACTAAAGTGATTGGACTAGAGATCATATAAGAGATGAGAGAGCAAGGTGTAAGAAAGGAGGAGTTAAGCTATGCTGATGTAGACAGAAGAGCTATGATGATGTAAGGAGGATTGAGTTGACCATTGAAGAAGGTGACCGGGTTGTATATTATGGTATTACCAATGAAGGGATTAGAAAGGTTTGGGCTAAGTAGGAAGTTGGGCCAAAGATATATTGGACCCTACCAAATATTGGAGAAGCCGGCCCAATAGCATACAAGGTGGTGTTACAAATGGAAAATGAAGGGATCTATAACGTTTTTCACGTTTTCTCATTAAGAAAAAGTTTTGGGCACCAACAACTCCAAATGATTAACCCAAATCTACTTGCATTGCAACCCAATCTCATCTATGAAGAAAGCCCAGTATGAATTATAGACTAGAGGGCATAGTGACTACGGCCCAGAATCGTACTCTTGATGAAGGTGCAATAAGGAAACACAGGAAATGAGAACTTTACATGGAAAAGTGAGTGGGAAATGAGGAGTCTACATGGAAAAGAAAACATGGGAAGTGAGGAGTTTGCATGGAAAAGGAAACACGGGAAATGAGTAGTTCTCATATTCATTTGACTCGTAGTAGGTGTGCTAAGATGCACTCAACAAGGGTAGTTCAAACAATTCAAAGGCAGGAGTGCATCTATAAATAATCCTTCGAACTACCCTTTGGGCTACAACACCTAGACCTCTCAAACTGTAATGATGGTTTGAAAGAAGAGGATGCAATTAAAGGAAGTTGTACCACTAGAAATAATTTGTCATTCCATGGAAGAATGACGTGAAGCATGAGGCTAGAAGAAGAATGCTAGAAAGTAAAGGAGGAAGATCCCTTAGAGATGGAGAAAGCTGTTGGAGGACTAGAGCTTTGATGGCGGAAATGTTGGACCAAGATGCCATGATGTGCGGAGAAACAAATGGTCCAAGAATGTGATGAACAAGAAAAGGACGAGGGTGAGGATGAAACTCTTGTCCTAGTTTAACGATGCTGACTCTAGCAGAAGAGCTAGGATGCGAGAGAGTAGTGCCGCCAATGCACCATAAGTAGCTGATGAAGGGTACATGAAGAGAAAACTCTTATATCTGATGAAGGTCCATTGGTGGATCAAAGTAAAGGTAGGCAATCACCATGACCGATGTCGAAGGAGAACAACAAAGAATGCTCTACCTAGATCACCTCACTAAATTTCAAGGATGAAATTCATTGTTAAGGAAGGAAGGATTTGAGGACTACACCGAAGCAAGGAAATAGACCCCTTCACGTAGCAAGGTGCTTTGGAAGACAAGGTAGCAGTTAGGCAGAGCTCAGCTAGTACAACTAGGGCTGTACAAATTATCGAAAAACGGAACAGAACCGACTCAAACCAGCTGCCAGAGATCGGAACCGGAGTAAAACATGTCGGCGCAAGGTAGCTTTTATGAAAAACCGATGTCCAGCGGTTCGGTCTCGGTTTGAACTTGGGCCGGACCGCTGAATCGACCGATGGTTTAAATCTATTTTTTTCTTGAATTATACATATATGAAACGACGTCGTTTCACTTAAACTTAAGTGAAACGGCGTCGTTTCAGGACTTAGTATTTGAAAAAAAGAATAAAAGGAACGGCGCCGTTTAACCCTAGGGTTAACACAGTGCACGTCCCTTTTCTCTTCTTCCCTATTTCTATTCTTTAACACAGCGCACGTCTCAGACATTTTGCTACCGCCGCCCCCCTCCTCTCTCTCTCGCTTTCTCTCTCTCAAGGCACACGCAGCCACGCAAGGCCAGCTCCCTCCCTCTCTCTCTCTAATCTCACCTCGTGGCGTCATATCTCTCTCTCTCAAAAATCTCAGTCACCACGGCTTCACAGCGGCTTCATCGCCCTCTCTCACTCTCTCTCACTGCACACACAGCAACCGATGACGCTGACGAACCGACCGGAGTTACGCTAAGACCGAGGACGACGGTTTCCTCCCCATTCTCCGGCCAGTTTCGGTCGAGATTTGTGTCGTTTTCCCACGTCAGTGGGGTTTTGGTTTGATGCCGAAACCGACGCTGACGCATCGGTTCACACCCCTGTACAACAGACAAGCCAAACTATGTAGAAAGTCTAGCACTTTAGCACTAGACAACCATGGAAGGTCCGTTTGGCTCTAGGCAAAGAAGAGGCCTTTGGGCATACAACATGAGGCCAAAACATGAGTAACATAGGTAGTATGTTGTACGGAGCTTGGCTAACACATCTTAGCACATGGTGAACAAAGGAATTTTCACCCAAAACCGATCAATTGAGAAAATGTGGTAACTGTATGAAGGCAAGAATGAATAGTTGAACAGATTGGTAGATCAGGCAAAAGGTGAGTTACGAGCATAAGGAGAGGTCATGGAAAACACCTATAAGAATGTAAGGGCATAATTTAGTATATTTTATCACTTCTTAACTTTAAATTTTAGTATAATTTTATTTATTTTTGTAAATTTTAGGCTATATTGTTATTAAATTTTATTTCAGATTTAAAGAAAATGAAGATCCAAATTGCACCGGTACTACTTAAGAGATAAAGATCAAGTTGATTTTTTTTTTCTTAATAGCAGAGGAGATTGGAACCAGTCAAATGGCAAACTTTCGAATTGCATGTTGGAAATTGAAAGCACTACAGATGGAACAAACATGTGAAGAGGCAACTTTTGCTTTTACTTGATGGGGTTTAGACGCCATAAGGAGCCATCTTTACTGCTTAGCTTTTGGGCTCTTGGGAAACGGATGCAAGCTGAGAGCTTTTGGATGTAAATGCAGCAACGTTTGATTTTATTTGATTTGGATTTTATGCATGGGACACGGAGCAGCGGCATATTTGAACTTGGTGATTTGGCTTGGTAAAGTAGCTTGCGGGAACCAGCATTATTTGATTTTTGAAAGATCCGTTATGCATGCACGCAAGATGCAAAGCTGGAGATTTCATTTTCTTTTGACTAGCTGACATGCATGCACGTAACAGAGCTCTCATTTTAATCGAGTAGGACCCAACATGAGTTGTGGTGAAGAGAAATTGAGAGGCCACATTTTTAGATTGAGATGGAGATTGAGATTCATCTTGAGTTTTTTTTTTGTTTGAAGGACGCCGATGCGCAAAAAGGGACTTGAAGAAAAATTGAAGAACATGTGGGAAGGCTACAAATATCTTTCCTTCCCTTAGAAAATTATGGTGAATTCATTTATGTTGAATTTAATTTTTAACATAAATTAAATTTTATTTATTCTAGAAAAACCATGTAATCTAGTTTCGAACTATGCTTGCTTATCTATGCTAATTTAAAGTAATTCTCTTATATATTTGCCTGATTTATTCTGAACTTATTGCTTCTAATTGACTTGCCATTAATTAGATGATTTTAATCCTATGATTTGCTATTGAAAGAGGGAATTATAGAATAGATTTTGGATATTTCGGCATAGGTAAATATAAAGATTGAAAAACTTGCATGAACCTATGTAGTATTAAAATTGTTGGTCTCAATGCTTTCTTGCTTTAGTAATTTGCATACTCTTGTGTAAAATGATGAACAAGAATATTTTCAATTGACTATCGAAAGACTCTTTTGGATGAGTTGGAGATTTGCTAATTAGTTAGATGAGTAAAATATATTGAGAGATTGGGTGAAATCGATTTCCTAGAAGTTTTCTTTCTCATTAATTTGATCTTTGAACAATAGCTTCCTTTTCCTTTGAGTATTTTCTTTGATATGATTTTAATTCAAATTGCAATTACAAACAACCTTAGTGACTTTTCTAAATAAAGTCGAGATTAATATAATTTTGATACTGTGCACTTGCAGTTTTGCATCGATCACTAGGATAACACGAAAATGCTCAAAAGACGGTAGGGTGGTACGCAGAGGCCTATACGCCAGTTGAAAGGTCACATCTAGTAAGTCTACAAAAAAAAAAGTACAACTTTGCTAGCCATATCGTCTAAACTCAGATGTATGGTCTAGCACTGTGCGGGAGACCCTTATTTCTAGAAGGACTAAGGATTAGACTAGAGGCAAGCCGCAAGAATGTGCTTACCTTATCCTATGAATCTATCTCTATCATTCTACATATGGACGACTAAAACCAAGTAGCTCCTATTCATGCATGACAAGATTTAGGAGTATATTATAAGGACACTTGAAAATCCCACCCAATAAAAAGGATTAGACAAGGGATAAAATCACACTTTGAAATGTTTACTGTTTGAGCTTCTTTGGAGTTGTTAGCATGAAAATATTTGCAAGTGCATAGAATCATAACAAGTAGTAAAGTGTTTTAAAGAAAACGGATATCAAACCCACATAGATTAATTATGCTATTGAGTACTAAAATTTACTAAATTAATTACTATTTGGAAAACTAAAATTTAAAGAATAGATTATCTAAATTAAACTGAAGAAAGGAGCGTTAAAATTAAGATTGTAAAGATAATAAGAATAGATCTAGAGTGTTTGATTTCACATAGCAAATCCCACGCAATTGTGGATGATTCTCGTTGGCCATATAGTAGACTAGTTGACTTTTCACACTCCCAAACTTATGATTTTGATAATATGGCTATAATTAACTTTACTTGTAGACCTTCTATCTCTCTTGCCTTTCATGCTCTTGTGAGTCTGTGACTTTGTCTAAACTTAGTTCTCTTGAAAAGTAAGGAAATCAATATTTAAGTTCAAATCGGGTAGGGAATATGAGGTTTACAAGAAAAAAAAATATAAGGCTGAAATATAATTCAATGAAGCTCAAAGGGGTGACTAGGGATAAATATAATAAATAGGTAAGCTTGAAAGGCTCAATCGGTCCAAAGAGTTCCTTAATCAATTCCCCAGTAATATTTTGTCTAGGATTTTACCTCGAGTGTAATCAAACAAGTTCTAGAGTAAGTTAAGACCAAACAAATTCATGAAATTCACTTAAAATTTCTCTAGGTATGCAAAACGATTAATGATCATTATAAGCATTTATTGAACCATCCACATAGGGTTTTAATCTCTATCCATTTACTTTAAATGTCCATTTTTTCTTGTGATGGACTTCAACCACCCTATAGGGAAAGACACGGGTCACTACAAACGGTCCTAACCACTGAGAGTGCAGCTTTCTCGAGAAGATTCAAAGTCTTGAGTTAAATAATAAAACTTTCTGCCCGATTTTGAATTCCCTTGTCAAAATATGCTTATAATGCCATCTTTTAGTTTTATCCTTGTAAATCCGACCATTCTCAAAAGCATCATTGCATATCCATCTCATTGATTTGCAATAATCTCTTTTTGCCAGCCGCTTGTAAATCAAAATTTAGTGTCCTCATCGCCCATTAGGCCTTGTGTTCTAGCTCCATAGGTAGATGATATGCTTTTCCATAAACGAGCAGATAAGGGGACATACTGATTGAGTTTTGAATGATGTTCAATAAGCCTATAGTGCACCATCTAACCTTCTCAGCCAATTTGTCTGAGAGATACTCACGATCTTCTCCAGTATGCGTTTAAGCTCCCGATTAGACACCTCGACCTGGCCCCTCGTTTGAGGATGGTATGGTGTTGCCATGTGATGGGTAACTCCATACTTAGTAGCGCTTCAAATTGGCGATTGCAAAAATCCTTCCCGCCATCACTGATTATGGCCCTCGGAGTGCTGAATTAGAAAAAAGTGTTCTTCTGTAGAAAATTCACTACGACACTCACATCATTGGTCAGGAAGGCGACCGCTTCCACCCATTTGGAGACATAATCTACAGCCACCAAAATAAATTTATTTGGATATGAGGAAGGAAAAGGACCCATGAAATCTATACCCCAAACATAAAATAATTCAATCACTAAAATATTGCATAAATGAATCTCATGTTTCCTAGAAATATTGCCAACTCTTTGGCAATGATCACATAAATTAACAAAATTAAAAGAGTCTTTAAAAAGATTCGGCCAATAAAAGCTGCATTGTAGAACTTTCGCTATCGTTTTTGCACCACCAAAGTGGCCACTTGCTTCTAATTAGTGACAGTGTCTGAGCAAGCTCTCCATTTTCTCTTCAGGCATACATCTCGTGATTATTTGGTCCATGCAATGCCGGTATAGAAAAAGTTCCTCCCAAAAATAATGTTTCAAGTCAGAGAAGAACTTATTCTTTTGTTGATATGTCATCATGGCTGGTAGAATTCTTGACACCAAATAATTTACCATGTTGGCATACCATGGAAAGACTTCTATAGCCATCAATTGCTTTTCCGAGAAGGTCTCATTAATTGGGAATTTCTCCTCGCCAGCTGCTTCTCTAAGCTCAAGATGAGATAAGTGGTTGGCAACTACATTCTCGATACCTTTCTTGACTTTTATTTCCAAATAGAACTCTTGTAAGAGCAAAGTCCATCTTAACATTCTCGGTTTGGCATCCCTCTTCAACAGCAGGTATTTAAGAGTGGAGTGATCGGTGTAGATAACTACTTTCGATCCTATCAAATAAGAACGAAATTTTCCAAAGGCAAATATTACCACTAATAGTTCTTTTTCAGTAGTTGCATAATTAAGTTGGGCTTCTGTTAAAGTCCTACTTGCATAGTAAATAACATGAAAACTTTTATCTTTTCTCTGCCCCAAAATAACCCCTATAGCATAGTCACTGCCATCACACATTAAGTCAAATGTAACTTCCAATTCAATGACACAATTATCGGTGCTGAGGTTAATTTCTTTTTAAGAGTTTCAAAAGCATGCAAGCATTCATCTGAAAATTCAAATCAAGTTTCTTTAATCAATAAATTTCAATGAGGTTTAGTAATTTGGGAAAAATCTTTAAAAAACCGACGGTAGAACCCAGCGTGTCACAAGAAACTTCTTAGGAACACATCGCCTAATTATCTGATCCGGGAAATATTTAAACAAATATGGATCATCCCAAAAGAACTTTTTTACCTCTACAAAATATTTCTTCTTGTCTTGTTGAGTCCAAATATGAGGAATTTCACCTGTAGCAAGAAAATTAGCGATGTCAACATACCAAGGCAATTGAGATATACTAAAAAGTTGCTCATCTGGGAATGTGTCTCTAATAGGAACTATCGCTATGAAATTTGAAAGAACAAGTCTAGACAGATGATCAGCAATAACATTCTTAACTCCTTTTTTATCTTTAATTATCAAATCAAATTCTTGCAGTAAAAGGATCCATCTAAGCAACCTGGGCTTTGCATCTTTTTTCGCTAAAAGGTATTTCAAAACAGCATGATCAATAAAAATGACAACTTGGACCCAATCAAATAAGAACGAAAATTTTTAAGTGCAAAAGTTACTGCAAGTAGCTCTTTTTCAGTTGTTGAATAATTTATTTGAGCACTATTTAAAATTCTACTTGCATAATAAATCACATAAGGCTTTTTGTCCTTACGTTGGCCCAACACAGTTCCAACAGCATAATCACTAGCATCACACGTAATTTCAAATGGTAAATTCCAATCAGGTGATTGCGTAATTGGGACTGAAATCAACATACCTTTTAGCTTTGTAAAAGTTAACTCACAATCATCGGTCCACACAAAAGAATTTTCCTTTGACAATAAATTGCAAAAAGGACTAGAAATTGTACTGAAGTCTTTAATGAACCTCCTGTAAAAACCTGCATGACCTAGAAAAGATCTGATATCCCTGATGTTCTTTGGAATGGGAAAATTAGAAATTAATTCAATCTTGACCTTGTCCACTTCAATGCCTTGAGAAGAGACAATGTGACCAAGGACAATCCCTTGAGTGACTATAAAATGACACATTTTCCAGTTTAAAATCAAACTCTTTTCTTTGCATCTAATCAGCACTTTTTTTAAATGAGTCAAACATTCATCAAATGAATCACCAAAAATAGAAAAATCATCCATGAATGTCTCAACAAAACATTCTACCATGCCACTGAATATGCTGATCATGCATTTTTGAAATGTAGCAGGAGCATTACAAAGTCTGAATGGCATCCTTCGAAATGCAAAGGTACCAAATGGGCATGTAAAAGTGGTCTTTTCTTGATCCTCATAAGCAATCTCAATTTGGTTATATCCAGAATAACCATCTAGGAAACAATAAAATTTATGGCCCGCTATATGTTCAATGATTTGATCCATAAATGGTAGGGGAAAATGATCCTTCCTAGTGACAGAATTTAGTTTTATGTAGTCAATGCACATACGCCAACCAGTAGTAACTCTAGTTGGGATCAATTCATTATCAGCGTTCTTAACTACAGTCACACAAGATTTCTTAGATACCACCTGCGTAGGACTAACCTATTTGCTGTCAGAAATAGGGTAAATGATCCCTACATCCAGAAGTTTGAACATCTTCTCAGAATATGCTTATCATGCCATCTTTTAGTTTTATCTTTTTAAATCTAACCATTCTCATAAGCATCAATGCAGAACATATCTATCTCATATATTTGCAATAATCTCTTTTTGCCAGCCGCTTGTAAATCAAAGTTCAGTGTCCTCGTTGCTCATTAGACTTTGTGTTCTAGCTCCACAGGTAGATGATATGCTTTTCCATAAACGAGCAGATAAGGGGACATCCCAATCGGTGTTTTGAATGATGTTCAACTAGCCTATAGCGCATCATCTAACCTTCTCAGCCAATTTGTTTGAGAGATACTCACGGTCTTCTCCAGTATGCGTTTAAGCTCCCAATTAGACACCTCAATCTGGCCCTTCATTTGAGGATGGTATGGTGTTGCCACGTGATGGATAACTCCATACTTAGTCAATAGTGTTTCAAATTGGCGATTGCAAGAAAGCTTCCCGCCATCATTGATTATGGCCCTCAGAGTGCCGAATTGGAAAAAAAATATTCTTCTGCAGGAAATTCACTACTATACTCACATCATTGGTTGGGAAGGAGACCGTTTCCACCCATTTGGTGACATAATCTACAGCCACCAAAATAAATTTATTTGAATATGAGGAAGGAAAATGACCCATGAAATCTATACCCCAAACATCAAATAATTCAATCACTAAAATATATTATAAAGGCATCTCATGTTTCCTAGAAATATTGCCTACTCTTTGGCAATGATCACATAAATTAACAAAATTAAAAGAGTCTTTAAAAATAGTCGGCCAATAAAAGCCGCATTGTAGAACTTTTGTTGTCGTTTTTGCTCCACCAAAGTGGCCACCTGCTTCTAATGAGTGACAGCGTCTGAGCATGCTCTTCATCTCCTCTTCGGGCACACATCTAATGATTATTTGGTCCATGCAATGCAGGTATAGAAAAACTTCCTCCTAAAAATAGTCAAAGAAGAACTTATGCTTTTGTTGATATGTCATCACGGCTGGTAGAATTCTTGACACCAAATAATTTACCATGTTGGCATACCATGGAACGACTTCTATAGCCATCAATTGCTTGTCTGGGAAGGTACTTTTATTTCCAAATCGAACTCTTGTAAGAGCAAAGTCCATCTTAACAGTCTCAGTTTGGCATCCCTCTTCGACAGCAAGTATTTAAGAGTGGAGTGATCGGTGTAGATAGCTACTTTCGACCCTATCAAATAAGAATGAAATTTGCTAAAGGTAAATATTACCGCTAATAGTTCTTTTTCAGTAGTGTCATAATTAAGTTGGGCTTCTGTTAAAGTCCTACTTGCATAATAAATAATATGAAAAATTTTATCTTTTCTCTGCCCCAAAATAGGCCCTATAGCATAGTCACTGACATCACACATTAATTCAAATGTAAATTCCAATTTGGTGACACAATTATAGGTGTTGAGGTTAATTTCTTTTTAAGAGTTTCTAAAGCATTCAAGCATTCATATGAAAATTCAAATCAAGTTTCTTTAATCAATAAATTGCAATGAGGTTTAGTAATTTGGGAAAAATCCTTAAAAAACCAACGGTAGAACCCAGCGTGTCACAAGAAACTTCTCACACCCTTCACATTGGTTGGTGGTGGGAGTTTTTAACCACTTCTATTTTTGCTTGGTAATTCGATGGCCTAGCACTATCCCCTCCTCGATCATGAAGTGGCATTTTTCCCAATTCAAAACTAGATTGGTCTCCTCACATCTTTGCAAAACTGAAGATAAGTTAGACAAACAATTGTCAAAAGAACACTAAAAAACTGAAAAGTTGTCCATGAAGACTTCGAAAAGTTTTTCCACCATGTTCGACGAGATAGACATCATGCATCTTTGGAATGTGGCTGGCACATTGCAAAAGCCAAAAGGCATCCGCCTATATGCAAATATTCCATACGGACAAGTGAAAGTGGTCTTCTCTTAATCTTCGAACCCAATGACTATTTGATCATTACTGGAATATCCATCTAGAAAACAGTAGTATGCATGGCCCGCAAGTATTTCTAACATCTGATCAATAAAAGGTAATGGGAAATGGTCTTTCTAAGTTGCATCATTAAGTCTTCTATAATCTATCGAACTCGCCATCCATTGACCGTCCTCGTCAGTATAATTTCATTGTTGTCATTCTTGATCACTGTTATACTACATTTCTTTGGGATGACTTGTACCGGACTTACCCATGCACTGTCTGAGATCAGATAGATAATCCCAACATCTAGCAGCTTTAGTACTTCTTTATGCACTACTTCTTGCATGGTTGAATTCAATCTCCTTTGGGGTTGGACGATTGGCTTAAAATTATCTTCCATTAAAATCTTGTGCATGCAAATTGAAGGACTAATTCCTTTGATGTTCGAGATGGTCCAACCCAAGGCCATCTTGTGCTCCTGCAAAATTCTCAACAACTTCTCCTCCTTTACATTACTCAAGGATCTGCTAATAATAACTGGAAAAGTAGAGTCGTGGCCTAAGAAAGCGTACCTTAAATTTGATGGAAGCAATTTGAGCTCAAGCTTGGGTGGTTCCTATCTTGGAGACGTCGGTTGAGATGAATTTAATTCTTCTATTCTAGGTTTTTTTGAAAGAGGAAAAGATGGTGTAGCTTCCAAATATCTCTTACACTCTCTAACCTTTTCATTTTCAGATTCAATAGATGTAGAGTGAGTAAGATATACCTCAAGTGGTAGCTTTGGAAATTCAGCTCCATAAGTCTCGTCGGCCATGACCCCATCTCGGTCGCTTATTTCAAAATAAGAATGTACCTCGCAAGGAAATTCCATAGATTTAAATGTGTCAAAAGTGATCTGCTCCTCGCCAACCCTCAAAATGAGTTTCCCTTGCTGGACATCAATTAAGGTTCTCCCCGTCACAAGGAAAGGTTGGCCTAGTATTAAAGGGATCTCCTCCTTCTTATCTATATCGAGCACAATGAAGTCGGCCGGGAAGATGAACTTATCAACTTTCACCAGTATGTCCTTAATGAGTCCTCTCGGGTATTTGATAGACATGTCTGCTAATTGTAGAGAGATAGTCGTTGGCTTTGCTTCTCCAAGACCTAGTTTACCGAAAATAGAGAGAGACATTAGATTAATACTCACCTTAAGTCGCATAAAGCTTTATCAAAATAGATATTTCCTATACTGCAAGGGATCGTAAAACTCCCTGGATCTTTCAACTTAGACGGCATATTCTTTTGTAAAATTGCACTGCTTTCCTTGGTTAGCATCATAGTCTCATGCTCTTCTAATTTTTGCTTGTTTGATAATATATCCTTAAAAAATTTAGCATATTTAGGCATTTGCTCTAAGGCTTCAATGAGAGGAATATTAATATGCAACTGCTTAAATATACTCATAAATTTAGAGAGTTGATTATCAGTCTTATTTTTTCTTAATCTTTGCGGAAAAGAAATTGGTGAATCATAAATTGAAGGAGTATGAGTTTTAGAAGTAAACTCCCTAGATTTCTTGGGTTTTGAAGCCCCTTTACTCTACTTAGTCTTCTCAGTTTGCTGGTCGACCACTTCCTGCTCTACTTCCTTCATCTTGGACTTGGTCTCCCCATGATTTTCCTGCTTGGTGCTTTTCACTTGTGGCTGCTCATATGTCTGCCCACTTCTCAAGGCTATTGCTTTGACATGTTCTTTAGGATTGATCACAATGTTGCTTGAAAACATCCCTGCGATCCTCTTGATAAGCATGTTTGAGAGCTGATTGATTTGTGCCTCAAGATTGCGGATTACAGCTGAGTTGTTTTGGATCACCATATCAGTCTTTTGCATGTACTAAATAAACATATCCTCAACTGTCAGTTTCTTCTCTTACTCTGGAAACTGTTGAGGTGGTCTAGCCAAACCTTGATTATTACTCTATGAAAAGTTGGGGTGATTTTTTCGTCCTAGATTGAATGTGTTTGAATAAGGATTGTTTTGACATTGGAAATTGGACACGTAATGGGCTTGTTCATAACTTGGTTGGGCAAGGATTCCCCACTTGGCAATCTACACTCGAATGATTTCCTACGTAATGATCACAAACAACATTAGTTTGAATGGCATTAACATTCATCTTACCTAGTTGTTTGGATAGATTTGCTAACTGGGCTGCAATTGAGGACATAGAGTCAAGCTCAATGATGTTGGCTGCCTTCCTTGGCATTGCTCTCTCTACAACCCACTGATAATTGTTAGACACCAACTCTTCCAAAAGCTCATAGGCCACTTCATGTGTCTTACTCATTAAAGCTCCCTCTGCGGCCGCATCAACCATGGATCTATTCGTAGCTCCCAAACCATTGTAAAATGTTTGGACTTGAAGCCATGGTGGGAGATCGTGATGAGGACACTTGCACAGTAGATCTTTGTATCTTTCCCATGCTTCATACATAGATTAACTCTCAAATTAGGTGAAGGTAGTAATATCATTCCTCAACTTCGGTGTCTTGGCCGTGGGGAAATATTTCGCTAAAAATTTTGTGCCAACTCATCCCAAGTAGTGATGATGTTGAACAGTAAAGAGTTCAACTAGGCCTTCACTTTATCTGTCACTCCATTATGTTTAAAAGTAATACAACTTTCCATGAAATTTGTAATATGGACATTAGGATCTTCTTGTGACAGCCCCCCAAACTGAACAATTTGTTGTATCATTTGAATTATCATTGGCTTAATCTTGTAATTATTAGCTTGTATAGTCGACCTCCTTATGCTAGATGTAGCCCCATTAACAGAGAGCATAGCATATGTAATGCCCGTCCTTGTGGTGGGTCCTTTAGAAAAAGATTTTAATAAAAATAGACGGGAATTACAATTCATTTTAAAATTTTCGTTTCCTTTTATACTAGGATACAAAAGACTCCATGTGTAATATCCGCTCATTCTTTCTTCTTCTTTATTTATGAGCCTCAATCTACGTGTCAAACTTCGATCAATGTGCCAAGCCTCGTACTACGTGTCGAGTTTCAATCTACGTGTTGAGCCTTATCTTAAGTGTTGTACCTTGATAGCGTGTTCCGAAAGCTATCCAGCGGATTTCAAAGCAAGATAGATATTTTAAAACTTACGGATATTTTAAATATTATGAAAATATCTATAGAAGATATTTTCAGTATTATTAGATAAGCTTGGTTTTAAAGTAACACAATTATAATATTTTAATGAGCTCTAAAAATATTATAATTGTGGATAATTACTTAAATTAACTATTTTAGCTGTTTTAAAATATTAAGAGGTTTAACTTTACATTGAAAACTCTTATTTAATTTAAATGATTTTATTCTCTTTGAATAATTAACGATACTTTATCATTTTAAATAATGATGAAAAAATATTAGTTTAGTTTATAAAAAAATATTCTATCTTAATTCCTCTCAGTTTTTATTAAAATAAAACACTTACGAGTTTTCAAATTAGTGTTTAAACTCATCGTTAGATTGTTTTGAGGATCTTGAAGCGAAAGACTAAGATTAAATACTCAGGCCCCTCTCTTTTCCTCCTCACTTTTTCTCTTTTTCCTTTTCTCTCTTCTCTTTCCTCTCTCTCTCTCTCTCTCTCTCTCTCTCTCTCTCTCTCTCTCTCTCTCTCTCTCTCTCTCTCTCTCCCATGCACGTCCAGCCCGTGCTCTGTGTCTTGTCCACCATGCGTGAGCTTTAGCTCTTCCAGCTGGTGCCACCTCCGCCTCCGGCATGATCCTCCCCCACCAGCGACCACTACCTCACTGATAGTGAGCTATATCGGCAGCCACCTCTCCCTCTTTCTCCCTCCAAGCAAATGGGTTTTACACCCATTTTCTCCTCCTTGAGCCACCATACAATGGCTTCACCACACCATGGGCTTCCTCCCCATGTTCTTCTTTTCCTCTACCTCTCTCTCTTTCTTCGATAGGTCTCCACAACCTTAGTTTATGTTGCACCACCGTGCACCACCGTACACAGCTACACACGGTGTTTAACCACCACCACCTTATTTCTCTCATCACCATGACTTTCTCCAACAAATTTCATGTCCAAAGGAGCGATGTACAGCTCTCACTCTCCCTCACTCTCCAAGGCCATATTGCACTTCTAATGGCCGATCCACCACTGTGAGCCACCGCCTGGCTGCCACCACAGCTCCATCACATCTTCCTTTACCTCTCCCAAGCTTCCCATGAAATTCTATGGCCTTCATCCACCTCAAGCAACCTCCCACCATTTTGGATTCACTATTCATGACGTGATGCGTGCTCCACCACCTTTGACCACCACGAGGCCACCTTGAGCCTTTCCAAGACCACGCCTAGCTATTCTCAAGCTCAAATTGCCACTTTACGTGGTAGACAGCTACAGTATGCGGTATTACTGCCACGTACGACTCTTCCGACGCCTTGATCGTGACGAGCAGCGAGCAATGCACGGGTTATCTCATCAATGGTATAACCCTTTATCTTTAGTTATTTATGTTTAAAGTAGTTGATTGGTCGAAATGTAGACTGCATAGTTAGTATTTGTGGAGTTCGCTGCGTAGTTGTGAAGTGAAGTGTAGTTGTGAAGTGTTGGGCTTGACTATGTAGTATTGTGGACTGTGCTGTGAGTATGGGCTTGAGATGAACACCATAGTTGTGATACGGTGTGAAGTGCGAATGCTAGAATGAAGGGGGTCTGTGTGGAGCATACTCCGTGTTGTATGGCGATGCACCGTGTGATGTGCATCATGATAATAAGCGTTGTAGCGAAGGGAGTAGCATAGTGATGCACCGTGAGATGTGCATCGTAGTGATGTGTGTAGTAGTGTGGATGGAAGAGAGTTCACGTGAGTGTACTCTATACTAGGTTGTGATACACCGAATGGCGTGTCACGAAGGGTTGGATGGCGTAGCAGAAAAGTGTGGAGTGTATGGTGCAGTGTTGGGAAATTGTATAACAGTGTCTTGAAGCAATGCTGATGTGCCTGTAGTCCAAGGTAATGGGTGTTTCCTTGAGGTTGACTTGTGGCTGAAGGTATGTGTGAAGCAGTGAAAAAGTATCAGAAAGTGCAGTGGAAGCATGATGGGCATCGTGCTGTTATTCGGGAATTTGTCTCAAGCTGCATAATGTGACAGAGGCGCATTTCTGGATGTAGTCCTCTTGTTAAGTGGAGGGAACAATATAACAATGTCCCAAAATAGTGGTGATATGGCATGTTGTCCGGGGTGACGGGTGTCACCTTGTGGTTGACTATGGCTAAGAGTATATGGAAGTAGTGGAAAAGTATCAGAGCGTGCAGCAGAAGCATGATGGGTGTCGTGACATGACTTGGTATTAGTCTCAAGTCGCATGACGTGATAGAGGTGCATTTGTGGATACAGTCCTCTCCTATCAAGTGTTGGAATGAACTTGTACAGGGCTGGGAAGTAGGAAGAGTCCTATCAACCAGGTCTGAGCAAGTTGGTATTGGAGTATGGATCTTGTTTGTACAAGTGGGTGTTCATTGGAATTATAAGTTGTTCTTAGATGATAAAAGGGGATAAGACACAGGTGTCTCTGACGAGACATGAGTACTAGATAGGTTTACCATAAGTAATGGGTAATCTATCCTGAGCATGGTTACATGGTGTTTTAGCCCCAGAGTTGGCTTGAATTCATGTAACTTGACTGGATGGGAATGAGGATTTAGTATGGGCTAGGATACATGAAGGTAGTGATGAGTATATAGTCTAAGGTTGGGATGCATGACTCTCTCAGTCGGAATCATGGGTCGGATTGTGGAAATAAAAGAACGAGACGAAAGTCTTAGTGTCTTAAACCTAAGGTGAATCATGAAGGTTCACTTTAAGGCATAAGACCCTGAAGGTTTTAATATAGTAAATGACACGTAAGAGCCCAAGGATGGACGGTGAGTGTTCCAAGTGAGGCATAGTTCTAATTTTAGAATAGTTCCTTCTACATTAGATAGATGATGATGTAAGGTTATGTGTATTCATGTAGGTTGCCATCTGACACACACATGAATGGACTGCATGGATTGAGTATGGCATGAAGTCCAGGTAAGTATTACGTTGATACTCTTTTAGAGTTTTTCTATATACAAACGAAGATGAAAACGAAAGCTTTTCTCAAAAAGGAAAACGAAACTTTTCTCCACGAATACACATTTTACGAAAGAAAAGAAACGATGCATATGTTTTCAAGTATAAGTACGTAGCGGCCTTCCTTGGAAGCCCCTTTTTACGCACCTAAAGTATGTACGTGTATGCATGTGAATGGATGCTATAAGTAGTATGTATTGTATGTATGTTCATGAAAAGAAACGAAAAGAAGCTTTAAAAGACAAGTAAGAATTGTTAAGGACTATAAGGATTGAAACTGAAATGAAAAGAAAGAAAACTGATTTTTTTTTTTTTAAATAACTCTCTCGTAAAAATGATTCTCTCTAAAATAACTTTTTTAGACTCTTTCTAAACAACTTTTCTTGAAATAAAAGAAAGAAAACTATTTCCTCTTAAAGAAACTTCTTTTAAAAAGACTTTTACAAAATAAAAGAGAGAAAACCATATTTTAGGAATCGTAAGAAATGAAGAACCGCGTAAGAACTGTAAGAAAAGTAAGAACTGTAAGGACTGAAATGAAAGAATGGACTGTAATGGAAAGAAAATGACCGTAAAGGAATGAACGGACTGAATGTATGATGTATGAAAATACGTAAGGGCCACATGGACTAGAATGGAAATGGTACCAAATGAATGGACTGGACGGGGTAGATTGTAATGCATGATAAGTAGTACTGGTAGTGCACCGAGTGCTGCACTCTGATGGAATGGATTCCCAGCCCGTGGCCACGGGCGGAATCAGGTCCAAAACACTGCTAACCCTAGTACATGGGACGTAACAGTGTGTAATAGCCAATAAAAGTGATAAGAATGAATGGATGTATGCTAAGAATGAATGCATGTATGTATGTATGAATGGACTGAATGCATGAATGTACATACGTAAGAAAAGATGAACGAATGAGCGTATCTATGCATGGATGTACGTAAAAAGATAAATGCATGAAAAGACTCTTTAAGAAATGAAGGCAGCGATGCGTGGGGAACTGTTTTAAAGAAGAAAGCATGTCTTAAAAAAAAAGACCACCTTGCAACGTTTTCAAACGAAAAGAAAGACGTATGCATGCTATGTAAGATATGTATGTACGAAATGCTAATTGCATGACTGAAAATCTATGTTATCATATTTTAACTGTATGAAGTAATACTTACGAGTCATCAACTCATTTTAGTTTTTATGTGTGCCCTCCCAGGGACAAGATGAACATGACAGGTCAGGACAGACACAGCCCAAGGGAAAGAGCACGAAGGCCTAGGCAAGACCTTTTGTACGAGAAACTTTAATTATAAAATTTAATGTTTTCCACTGTAATATTTTAATTAAGAAAATAAATTTTATTTATAACATGGAGTCTTTTGTATCCTGGCATGAATGGAAAAGAAATTTAAAAGGAATCATAATTCCCGTCGATTTTTATCAAAATTGTTATGAAAAGGACCCACCATAAGGACGGGTGTTACACCATCGAAAAAGATTAAATTTCATAATTTAAGTTTCTCATACAAAATAACATGCCAAAGCTTTCATGCTCTTCCCCTTGGGTTGTGTCTGTCCTAATGCGTCATGCTCATCTTATCTCTGAGAGTGAACACATAAAAATTAAAATGAGTCGATGACTCGTAAGCATTACTTCATATAGTTAAAATATATTAATATAGGTTTTCAGTCATGCATTCATCACTCCATAAATACATATCGTACTTATCATGCATAGACATGCAATTCATTTTAAAAACGTTACGAGATGAGATATTTCTTTAAAAATGCTTTCTTTCTTAAAACAGTTCCCCACGCCTAGCTGTCTTCATTTCTTAAAGAGTCTTTTCATGCATACATCTTTTCTTACATACATTCATGCATTCATCTTTCTTACATACATTCATGCATACGTATTTTCATACATACATGCATTCTTTCTCAAGATACATGCATATGTTCTTTTCTTATCGCTTTCATTGGCTGTTGCACACTATTGCGCCCAGTGTATTGGGGTTAGTGGTCTTTTGGACTTAATTCCACCCATGGGCAAGGGTTGGGAATCCATTCCGTCAGGGTGCAGCAGTGGGTGCACTATCAGTACTACTTACCTAGCATTGCAATCTACCTAGTCCTGTCCATTCGGTACCTTTTCCTTTCCATTCATACGGCTGTTACGTATTTTCATACATCATGCATTCAGTCCATTCATTCCTTTGCAGTCCTTTCTTTCCTTTTTAGTCCATTCAGTCCTTATAGTCCATTCATTCATTTCAGTCCTTACAGTCTAGTTCTTATAGTTCTTTACAGTTCTTACGGTTCTTCAGTTCATTTCATTTGTAAAGTCCTCATAGAGAAAACCTTTCATTTTCATTTTAAAGAAAAAACTTTCTTTTTCATCTTCGTTTATTTAAGAAAACTCTAGAAGAGTATGAACGCAATACTTAATTGTACTTCATGCCATACTCAATCCATGCAGTCCATTCGTGTGCGTGTCAGATGGCAACCTACATACATACACATAACCTTACGTCATCATCTATCTAATGCATAAGCAACTATACTAAAAATAGAACTATGCCTCACTTGGAATACTCGGAGTCTTATTCCTTAAAGTGAACCTCCGTGATTCACCTTAGGGTCAAGACTCTAAGACCTCCGTCTTATTCTTCTATTAACCATATTCCGAAGCATGATTTCAATCGACAGAGTCACGCGTTCCAACCTTAGATGATATACTCGTCATTACATTCATGAATCCTAACCCATACTAAATCCTCATTCCCATCCATACATGCCACGCGGCTTAAAGCCAACTCTGAGGCTAAAACACCGTGTAACTATGCTTAGGACAAATTATTCATTACATACGGTAAACCTATCCGGCACACGTGTCTCGTCAGAGGCACATGTATCTTATCCCTTTTATCACCTAAGACTAACTTATAATTCCAATGAACACCCGCTTGTATAAACAAGCTCCATACTCTGATACCAACTTGCTCAGACCCGGTTGATAGGACTCTTCCTACTTCTCGGCCCTGTACAAATTCATCCCAACACTTGATAAGGGAGGAATGCATCCACAAATGCACCTCTGTCATGTCACGTAGCTCGAGACCAATCCTGAGCCATGTCACGAACCCCGTCATGCTTCCACGTTCCCGATGCTACACAATACACTCTACACTCCTCAACTACGCAACCATCATTTTATATGCAGCACACCACGTGTACTCTCTTCACAACAGTATGTCGCATCACAACTATGGCACACCTCACGCCCATACTTCACCGCACACTACACAGTCAAGCCCAACACTTCACAACTACACTTCACTTCCCACCTACACAGCGAACTCCACAATTACTAACTACATAGTCTACAGTCTAACTAACCAACTAATATTAACATAAATAACAACAAATAGAGGGTTATACCATCGACAGGATAACCCGTGAATTGCTCGCTACTCGATACGGCAAAAGGTGTCTGAAGCATTGTACGTGGCTGTTTGAGCTTAGGAATAGCTAGGCGTAGTCTTGGAAAGGCTCAAGGTTGCCTCGTGGTGGAGCACAGTAGCATGACATCATGAATAGTGCATCTGAAGGTAAGAGAGTGCGGAGGGAGGTGGGGATGGGCTGGACATCATGGCTAGGCATGGAAGAGTTTGAGGGAGGTGTGGTGGAGCTGTGGTGGCGAGGTGGTTGCTGGGCCATGGCTCACGGTGGTAGATCGGGCCTTCAAGTGGAGGATAAGTCGTGAGAGAGTGGGGGAGAGTGAGGACTGTGTAGAGCTTGGTTGGCATGAAAATGGTTAGAAAAGGTCGTGCTGGTGAGAGTAAAATGATGGTGGTGGTGAGGTGCCGTGGATAGCCGTGCACAGTGGTGCAACTGAGTGTAAGTGGGTGTAGTGACCCATTGAAGAAAGAGAGAGGTAGGGGGAAAGGAGACTATAGATAGGAAGCCCATGAGGTGGTGAAGCTGTTGGTGGTGTTCGTTGGCCATTTTGGCTGTGCACGGCTGCACTAGGAGGAGGAAATGGGTGTGAAACCCATTTTAGCCAAGTTGCTCTAGGAGGAAAGAGAGAGCACATGGCAGCTCGCTGGTGGGAGGTGATGTTGGCTGGAGGGTGAGGGTTAACTAGTGACCGATAGTGAGGCCATAGTTGCTGTGTATGGTGGCGTGGACGAGAGGGATGGGTTTTTACCCATTTTGGCTAGAGATGCCATGAGAGGAGAGAGATTGTGCCGTGGTGTGCACCAATGGGAGGAGAAACTTGCCAGCGGGGAAGGAGGCTATCGGTGGTGAATGTGAAGCACGACGGCTGGTGGTGGCGCCGGCTTGAAGAAGCTACCAAATGGTGAAGAAGAGAAGAAAGACGTCGGGCTGGGAGAGAGGGAGAGGAGAGAGAAAGAGGAAAGGAAAAGTGAGGAGAAAAAGAGAGGGACTTGGGTATTTAATCCAAGTCCTTTGTTTCAGTATCTACAAAACAATCTATCGGTGAGTTTAAACACTTATTTGAAAACACGTAAGTGTTTTATTTAAACTAAAGTTTAAAATAAATAAATAAATACTGAGAGGAATTAAGATAGAATATTATTTTATAAACTAAAGTTTATAAAATAATATTCCTTAATCATTATTTAAAATGATGAAGTCTTGTTAATTACTCAAATATTATAAAAACCATTTAAATTAAATTTAGAATTTTCAACATAAAGCTAAATCTCATAATATTTTTAAATGACTTAAAATATTTTATTTAAATAATTATCCACAATTATAATATTTTTAGAGCTCATAAAAATATTATAATTGAGCTCTAGAAATATTATAATTGTGTTATTTAAAAACAATTTTAATCCAATAACATTGGAAATATCACATATAAATATTTCCAGAATATTTAAAACATCTGTAAGTTTTAAAATATCTATCTTGCTTTGAAATCTGCTAAATATCTTTTAAAACATGTCATCGAAGCTCGGGATGTAAAACAAGACTTGTAATTAAAGAAGAAAGAAAGAGCGGTTATCATAGCATAGTCCCTTAAAGCTTTATTATCTTGGTCGGTCATGGTGAATGCAGATGTGGTAGCCTCTTCATTTAAAAAGTGTGGGTTCTAATGGTTTAGATTGGGGCATACACTTCTAAATCCTAAAATAGAAATAGAAGAAAAGCAAAACCGAGGTCTATTTAAAATTTTTTTTAATAAATGAAATTAAAATCCAAATTAGTAAAATAGTTTAGCTAGTATCAATATCAATATCAATAACAAATAATTAATCCCCGATAATGGCGCCAAAAACCAATGTTTTGAATACCGTACCGATCAAGGCATTGGAACGAAATATTTAGGTATCGGTATCGTTTCGTGTACCGTTTCAAAATAGTCGATATGTGAATAAATTATATATCTAAATATATATTAATTATATTCCAAAATAATTATCTATATATGAATAAATTATACATAAATACATATATAAAAATTATAAATAGTCTTGTCTGAATTAGGGATCAAAAAATGAGCTTATAGGTTGAAAAAAAGAAAAAAAAAAGTAAAGGTCGAAATACCGGCCTGTACGTAGACCGGTACAAGCTGAAATATCGACTGATACGGTCGGTATTTAGACCGGTACGAAACATGTGAAATTTCTGTACCGGACCAATGGCTGGTACGGGATATACCGGACGTACCGGCCAGTATGGTACGAAAGTTAAAACACTACCAAAAATTTGTTTACATGAAAATATCTGCAAGTGCACAGAATTATAACAAGTAGTAAAGTGTTTTAAAGAAAACAAATATCGAATCCACATAGATTAATTATGCTATTGAGTATTGAAATTTACTAAATTAATTACTATTTAGAAAACCAAAATTTAAAGAATAGATTATCTAAATTAAACTAAAGAAAAGAGCATCAAAATTAAGATTGTAATGATAATAAGACTATATCTAGAGCATTTGATTTCACCTAACAAATACCACACAATTTATTTTTCCTCGTTAGAGTTTCCAAATTTTCCAAGTTGATGTTAAAAATCTCTTAACTATTCAATATCTTCTCTTAAATGATATTAAAAATGTCTCTAACTAATAACTCCATATCTCTATGTGAATTTCACTAATTGGAGGCTCGTTAAGTTCTTTGGATTTTTCTTGAAACTTACACTAATAGCAATAAAGTATCTCTACTTTTGATCAACCAATGGTGCTTAATCTTAGAGTTCTAATCACAAATAACATCTCGGTCTCATTGCAATTCAATAGATCAAACAATAATTGGCCAGGAAATTGCAAGCATTAAGAGCAAGGAATAAACACTCAATCATGGAAAGATAGAAAAAAAATAACTTGGAATATAAATCATGCGTTCAAAGCTAGACTATATCAAAGCTCGAGAAAATTAAATTAGTTCATAATAAAGCTAAAACTAAAAAGAATAAAACTAGTATTCTTTGTTGGAGTCGATTGATGAAGCATGCGGCTCACACTTCTACTCTCCAGATCCACCTCCTCCTTAGAAAAATAAAGAATAAAAACTAAACTAAGAATTGGACTCCATGAAGTCGTCAAAAACTCAAACTCTCCAACACTCCCAACTCATCCCACAAGCTGGGATTAAATAGCTATTAGAGTCGACAAAAACGGAATCAAAAACTTGCGGTTATAATCTAGCCTAAAGATCTGGAAAATAGTTTCTAAAGATAAATATTAACAAACGAGAAATATATCTACAAAATAATGAGATTATCTAAAATGAAAGATTCAGTGATATGCAGCTTGATTTGCGAAACTCGAGATTGTCCCACCGGGTAGATTGACATGCGCGCTAAATATAGATATTTTGCTCACCTTGTGACTGAGATGAAATACTCATTGGCCCTAATGATAGACCCCTCTCGCCAACCTACCAAGCGGTAAAGTTGCTCGCTTTGCTAGTTGTCGGCCATGATGTCATTTAGGTTGGTCGCTTGGTCTCCTTGCCTACCGAAGGTTAGGTTTTCTCACCTTTGGGTGAGATAAATCTGTTTGCTGACTGCGGGACAAGTCTCCTTGCCCAAATCTCCTTGGCTTTCTTTAGATCTCATCACCTCTCATCAATATGAATCCATAGTCTCTTCTTTTCTATCAAAATGCTCTCCTTTTGCACTAAATCATCTCATTTATTCAAATCCAAGAAAATAAAGAAAAATATAAAATAAAATCAATAGAATTAAAGGAAAACTGGCAACTTTTATAAATAAAAGAGTAATGAGAATCAATAAAAAATCACACTTATCAGGAGTCAAAGTCTTAAATAAAAGCAAAGCCTCGGTGCTGCCGTAGTATTTTAAATAATGGTAAGGTGGGTTAGCTTCCAAGACAATATTGGGAATGTAGGATAAATGTTGTGGGTATTTTAAATATTTGGATTTTCATATTCTGTAACTCTCCCATTTCATTCAAGTCAGTTAATTGAGTAGACTGAGTCCCTGAGTCGTACGGTAGAGTGGTTTCCCTACTTGTTATTTTTTGTGATGAGATTCTATATGATCAGTTTTATATGCTTCAGAAGATGGTAGTTCCTCACCGTGGTGATAAATATGTCTACTTGAGATTTGCACAAAGTCTGATTCCTCTCCCTGCATATGTACTTGTGTTTTATTCATATTATGGCTGATCGCCATAATTATGAATATATGTGTCCTATTTAGAGGGTGATTCCATGAATATATGTATTACATGAAATGATATATTGCATCTCCACTTACATTGTCTCTCATTAGCAGTTTTGTCATTGCTGTTTAACCTATCTTTGGTTTTGTTTATCAAAACTATAGATATGTGTTATGTAATTAGGGGACGTAAGACCAGAAGAGGTCCCCAAGGAAGAATGACTAACCCCGCCCAAGTGATAGTAATGGATACTTGTTTCTGTCAATAATCTTTTGTATTCTTAGAGTTGTGTTATGTAGTCAAGTGACAAATCATGTCTGGCTTGTTATGCTCGTATATAAGCAATGAACAATTGGTGTTGTGTAATATTATTTGTGAAGTGACATTGATATATGGATATTTATGTTTTTATAATTTAGCATTTTTCTGATTTAGATCCCTATTGCAAATAGCGTTTAGTCTCTGACTAAACCTTTACTTACTCCTCTAAGATACACATATACATGTATTGTTTTTCTTAAACATTCATTCCTTGTGAAAACTGCACGCCTATTCCTGATCTAAATCTACAGTGTTGCCAACCAGCTGGTATACTTGGTACCGTGGAATCTTGCCAAGTTCTTTACTAAGGAATGACAGGGGTTGGAATGTTTGACTTTACGATAGCCTGACTATTTTGCGCTTGTGTTGGCATTGATCCCATGTGAGAGTGCTAACCTCGGTTGCTTGTTGTTAGCATGTTAGCCTCGATAGTAGGTGTGAGGTCTAATATCGGTAGCTTGTTGGTGGCGTGAGTGTTAACCTCAACTGTTGGGTGCGAGTGTTATACTTGATCGCGGGGAGCCTGAGTGCTTGACTCTAGGGTGAAAAACCAAGCTGGTTAACATAAATAACCCATGCCCCAAGTGTGAGAGGTGCAAAACTGAGCCAAATGGCCTAATCTTCATGGTTGTGTTTGGTGAGTGTTCGATTTCAGTGGTGGAGGCTAGTGGGCAAAATGGTTTTTCATTAATCCATGTGATCTTATCCTTTCACTTTGACACTTTTGAGGAAATTCTGGAGCGCTCAAGTGTGGCTCGGAGATGACCCCGTTGTTGGGGATTTTCTTCTTCTTCTTCTTCTTCTTCTTCTTACTCTCTCTCTCTCTCTCTCTCTCTCTCTCTCTCTCTCTCTCTCTCTCTCTCGGGATAAGTGTGGTGAGAACATCTGGTTCCTAGGTGAGACTTGAAGTGGCCCTACCTTGTGGATAAAGAAGATCCACTACACCCAAGTAAGCACACTAGGACAATCTGTTTTGGTGAATATAGAGAGTTGAGGTGTTTACACGGAGCTCAAGGGCGACCCATGCCAAATAGCCTGGTTTCCAAGCTTTTTTCCTGGCTGGGGTTAATTGAGATTGAATAAGGCTATCGAACATGATGCTCTGCTGGTGCATCCTTTTTGTTTTGGTTTATTCACCTTGGGATCTTGATTGGGGTCTTGATTGCCTGAACTTATCTTTGGTTTAGACCAACAAGCAAAGTGGTTGCTTATCCATCTTGATGTTCCAGCTTATTCATTCCTTGGGAGTCTCGTGGAGACGTGAGGGTTTTGTGGAAAAAAAACTGTGAAAACTAAATCTTTTAGCAAATATAAAATTCAAATCGAAAGTTTGAGGGAAGCAAACCTGAACAATTTAGTTACTAAATTAAATTTTTGATTGGCAGAGACTGTCCATTGTTTATTTTCACGATGGAGATTGCTCTCCATTGAGCGACTTTGTCCGGAGATCGTTCGCTATTGATCTACTTTTGCTTGATGGGGATCGCTCGCCATCGAGTGGTTTTTGTTGATGGAGATTGTTCATCATTGAGTATTTTTGTTGATGGAGATTGTACCCCATTCAACGATTTATATTCATGGAGATAATGGTTTGTGTATCTTCTTTGTTCCGCATGCTTATATTGGTGCCCAAGATTGGGCCCAGGATGCCTGAGTGTTGTTAATTAAGACTGAAGCAGAGTTCACGTTTATCAACTTTTATATCTTCGAGTTCGATTTGCCCATCTTGTTGGAGCTTTGTTGAGATCTGAGGAGCTTTATCGGAAGAACATCCAAAATCCAAACTTGTCAGCATCACTAAAATTTAAATGGAAAGTTTATGGGAAGCAAACCCGGAAACTTAGCCATGACGCTCCAGGCAGAGGCAGACTTTAGTGCTCACCCATAATGTTCCTGCTACACTTGTTGTTCAAGGGAAGCTTCACTGCTCGCCTGTGATACGAGAAGTTCTCACAATGCTTGTTGCTTGAGGATAGCTTTAGTGATCACTCATGGTGCCCAATGCATAGGCGAGCTAAGGGCCTGCTATGCTCATTGCACAAGGCAAGCTTCAGTACTCGCTCGTGATGCTCACAGCTGGGGCGAGCTGAATTCTTGTCACACTTATTGCTCAGGGTGAGCTTCATTGCTCGCCTATGATGCAGGCGTGCTGATGCCCATCATGCTCATTGCTAAGGAAAAGCTTCATTACTCGCCCATGATGCTCCATATATACTTAGGATACTTGCTCGTCGTGTTTCAGGCTCGTAGCTAGCTTTAATTTTCACCCTTGGACCATGCTTGTTGCTCGAGTAAAGCTTCATTGCTTGCTCGTTGGCCTTCCTTGTTGCTATAGGCAAGCTTTATTGCTAACCCATTGTCATTCCTTATTGCTTGGGGCAATCTTTACTGCTCACTTGTGCACCATACTTGATGCTTGGGGCGAGCTTCATTGCTCGTCGTGTACCTTTTTCTTTGTTGTTTGGGGTGAGCTTTAGCACTAGGGCTAGAGGAAAATAGAATGGTCGAATGGCCTTTGATTGTGCTTTGTTGTTGCTACGGTGCTTGGATACTCATTCATTATGTAAATAATAAATAAAACACATAAAATATAAATAAATAAAGGGACGCAGGGATTTTGGCGTGATTTGACAAAAAAAAAAAAAACAAAAATAAACTAGGTCCACAAATTGATTTGGGGTGAAATCCATTGTATTTAGTAATTTTTCAGGTCTCACATAGCTTTCAATATGATGGAGCAAAAAGAGTAGAAGAAATGTTGTAGAATATGATGTCATTGTGGAAATTTGGAGAGAGAGTCCCACGAGAGTGTAGTGAAGATCCAAGAGAGCATATATCTGATTCCCCAAGTTTTTAGCGGTCCCTTCCTTTTATATAGGTCTTTTTCCATTTTTGGAGTTATCCCATTGGTTGTTGAGTCTCACTATCAAATCTTTTTGTATGTAAATCAACCACTTTTATCTTTATGGCTTTCTTGTCTTATCGCTTCATTTTATTTCTAGCAATCAGCTTTCAATGGCTTGGATCCTATTTCATTTTGTACCCAAAAATGTACATACATATGTGTAAGATTTTTCCCTCCAAGATGACATTTTTCCATATTTCACATATTCTTCCTCAAGAATACCAAAAACATCCTCGCCTTCACATTTATGCCCTTTGCTTTTATTAGAGAAGTCTACATATTCGTGCTTTTGGGTGGTTTTCATTTCTCGTAAAGAAGTACTTGTTATAAAACCTCGATTCAAACAATCCCATTTCATCCATTGTGCTTTCAAATAGGGCTGTTGGTAGTGGTAGTTTTTCGGAGAGACGAAAAGCTTCCCTCTTGCCCTAGCAACAAAGTGATAGAATTCAATGGGCTCATTTCATTATTTTAGGGTGGGAGATAGGGAAAGCTATGCTAATCCACAATAAACCACCCACTGCGACAACAAAAATCATAAAAAGAAAAGAAACCAAGCATTTCACAAGTTCAAAACGAAAAGGTGCATTAAAGTATTTAGTTATGCTAACCATAAACGGACAAGATGTATCACAGTTAACAAGATCTCACAACCAAGTGACTTGAATAAATAAAATGCAAGTATGATATGAAATAGTAGTTAACACTAACTTTCATAAAAAAGCCCATCAACATTAAGGGTAGGTTTGGATACTTAAAATATCTCCGAATATTTATAAATAGTATTTAAATAGTTTGAGTTAAAATATTTTATTAAGTTTTAAAAAATAAAAGAGAAAAAATTGAATAAAAATATTATAAGGTTAACAAATTGTTAAAATATAATTTTATTTTGAAATTTGAGAACATTGTATTAGTTTTTGTGTTTTTTTATTTTTTTAAAGTTTGAAAAAATTATAATGATTAGATAATATCTGAGAAGAAAATGTCTGAGAATAACTAAGAATTCTTGGGTTACCAAGCGTAACCTAAATTTGTAAGTCTTGTGTTACTTAATGGGATAAATAAATGTGCACACAATAATACGTGGTAGCATAATCGATATTCACGATATGTATACACATACAAAACTCTCATTAATTAAATACAACCAAAGATTCAAACAACCTCCATATTAGTCATATGCTCCTAAAACATCTCTGGAGCCAGTGGCAGAGCCAGAAATTCATTTTAAGGGAGCCAAATAAAACTAGAATAATATACTTAAAATATTTTTTGTTCTACTTTTATATAGTTTTTTTTTTATGATATATAATAATCCGACAGGAAAATTTACAATTAAAAAAATATGTTTAATACAATTTATATATTAAAAAAATATTTGATATGTTAAGAACAATATATTATTGAAATAATATAAAAACATTCATACAAATATATTAAACAAAAAAAATACAAAGTGTCTAAAATTATAACTTACATTATTTTAAACAAACAAAATCAAATATTGAATCTAAATCAAAATTTTGAACTATTTTTCTTTCAATATAGATAATGGAAAGAGGTTAAAAATACTACTAGTTATAGTTAGAAATTTTTTTATTTATAATAAAAATTATGTATTTTATTTTATATGAGATTTGTTTTATTTATTTCATTTTTATATCAGATTAAATTTTATGGAGGGGCCAAAATAATTTTTAGAGGATGGGCCAATACACAATAAATTAATATTATTTTATTAAATTAAAACAATTAACACACACACACACATATATATATATATATTTCAAATTTGTAGGCCCCCCATGCCCCAATGTGGCTCCGCCACTGTCTGGAGCCATACCATGGATATCTTGAACATCATGCTTGTATATGGGGTTTGTTTATTTAACACCCCAAAATCATTCATGGGTATCATGAATAGCGTATTTAGACCATTATTGGACATGTTTATAGTTGTGTTCATAGATGATATCCTAGTATATTTTAATGATGTTGAAGATCATAAGAGCCACCTGAGGACTGGCAACATCCTAAGTCATGTGATGTCTAGGGAAGATCATAAGAGCCACTTGAGGATTGGTAGCACCCTATGTCATGTGATATCTAGGGAAGATCATAGGAGTATCAATTGTTCACCAAACTCAATAAATGTGAGTTTCGGTTAAAGGAGGTTAAGTTCCTTAGTCACGTGATATGTAAGGAAGGAGTCATAGTGAATTCTAGTAAGATTGAGGTAGTTGTGGAATGGCAGCATCCCCCAATAGTTTATGAAGTTAGGAGTTTCATGGGGCTTATCAAAGATTCATGGAAGGATTCTCCAAATTATCGTGTCTACTTACAGCATTGACAAGGATAAATGCCAAGTTCTTTGGATCAAGCTATGCGAACAAAGCTTTGAGGAGCTAAAGTGAAGGTTGACCATAGCCCCTGTACTGGCACTGCCAAAACCTCAAAAGACATTTGCAGTATTCAATGATGCATCAAAATATGGACTAGGGTTTGTTCTAATGTAATATGGAGTGGTAGTAGCTTACGTGTCTAGGCAACTGAAAGGATCATGAGAAGAACTACCCCACCCACAATATGGAACTAGTAGCAATGGTGTTTGCCTTAAAGATTTGACAAAATTATCTTTATGGAGAAGTTTGTGAAGTGTATACTGACCGAAAGAGTTTGGAACACCTCTTCACCCAAAAGAACCACAATTTGAGATAGAGGAGATGGCTAGAGAATATAAGTAGTTATTGGTGTGAAATAAAGTATCATCTGGGAAAAGCTAACATGGTTACTGATGTGCTAAGTCGGAACTCTAAAGCAAAGGACATAGGCGGTTCTATGGAGGTAGACTCACTCCTCGAATAAATGAGGAAATTGTTGGTAGAATGTTCACAACTAGAAGAAGTCCTCACCTCAATACCAAAGTTAAGGGTTGTAACGATCTGAAAGAAATTCAATGGATGAATTTCTTTAGACCTTAGAGAATATTGTGAAATATTGAAAATATTTCACGAATCGAGCAACTGGTTAGATTTAAATCTGTCAGCATAGTTGAATCTGACCCACTATGGTGACAAAGTTGTCTTCCTATTTATTTAAGGCACTTACGAGTATAAGTTTTTAAAGGAATTGCACCATTAGTCTTGGATTAATATTTAGGATTTTTTGGTGTGATAATATGTTTTCCATTTCCCAGAATAAGAGTAAATGGGAGTGCCTTTTTTTTTTTTTTTTTTTGAGGTACTTATGAGTCAAATCTCACAAAACTAATTGCACCACTAAACTTGTAGGATTGCTTAGGATTTTAGGGTGAAATAATAATTTTTACATTTTTTTGCTTTTTAATATTTTTATAAAATAGTTTTGCATGATTTTAGAAAGTGAGAAATTGGATGTATCAAAACACTTTCTGTTTTGGTGAAGTTGTGATGTTTGGTTTTATAAACTTGATCTAATGGGTTTGATCTTCACGTATGATATTCTTAAGTTTTATTTCATAAAAATCAAGTTTGATTTAATGCTTTGATATGATATTCTAATGGCTTTGATAATAAGAGATGATAGTCTATTTTGTTGCTAGATTTAATGCTTCGGTCAAGTTAGAACTTGAATGTGTAAGGTATATGCTTATATTTCTTGAAATTTTATTTCATAAAAATCAAGAATCTAGTGTTTTTCGTTTCAAGTCAAAAGCATACTATACTTGGTTTTGGTGTTTTAGTGCAAGTCGATTTCTCTATGAAATTTTTTGTGGTTATGGTTGTTTAATTAAGCATTCCATCACTTAGGTTTGCATTATGAACATATTATAATTGTGATTATAGACTTCTTGGAGTTGTTTTGGAAGCATTAGACCAAGAAAATCATGAGTTGGTCATTTTTTTCCTAAACTTGATGTTTTGGCATATTTGTTGATGTAGTTAGCTTGAGGTTTTTATGAAATGTGTGTGTTCATGTCTTAGCATGATTTTTGAATCTAGAATATAATTTTTAAATGTTGCAAAAATCGGTTTAAGCATGTTAGTTTGATGATTGGTCAAATTGCAACAAAATTCAAGTTTTTGCCTAGAATGTGAACTAGCCAAGGTGTCGTTCACGTAGTTGTGTTTGGTTTTAAATTTTTTTTTGACTTGATATATGGTTTTAAAATAAAATTTTTATGAGGAATGTAAATTATAGTAACATTTGAAATTAGTATGCAAAACCCATATTTTAGGGGCAAAATTATAATTTTCCATAAGAGGGTAAATTTGTAATTTTGCCATAAGTTAGTTAGTTTTATATTTTTAAGTGTTTAGTTGGATGTTCAAACTTTTGGAAATATCTCATTTCAGTTTACGATTTTTCATGAAATGTTTCATGCTACGCTCATTCACGGTAAGTTAGACTCTTACTCTAGTTGAATTTATGTATGTAAGGTGATGAAACTATCATTGTCATATTCTTGTGACATATGATTATTATAAATTATTATAATATTCCATTTCATGTCATTTATTACAGTTCATGCTTATTTGTTACATGTTGTGGTGTCAGATGTTCATTTTACATGCCATGACATGTCACATGCATAATTTATGAAGTATTTTCAAGTATTTGGAGTCTTTTATTTTTATCATGACTTCAAGTGTTAGGATGTAGAATTATCCTAGTAGAACTAATTTGTCCATGTTGGAGTCATTAAACTATTGTGGAATTCCTTGGGTTAACAAAGTATTGTCAATAGGCTTTGAATGAGATCTGAGTAATTGGTTACGGGAGCAAAGTCAGGCACCCAACGCCAGTGGTGCCAACTTCATGTTTATCAATTTTAATCAATTTAGTTATCATGACTTACTCACAGCATGTGTAGATGCTTGTGGTGTGATGTGGTACTGGTAGGAGCACATAGCTTAAAGGGACACATGTAGCATCCACATTTTCACGTTTAATCAAACACATATATGTTAACAAGTTTTCAAGTTCATGTTCACATTCATATCAAGTTATGTCAAGCATATGCTATGTCCATGTGCAGTCATGTTATTTTCAAGTCAATCACATATTATGCGATTTGCCAAGTCATGTCATGCATACTGATGTTCATGTCATGATGTATCCATGTCATTTTACTGTAATGCATGCATATGTATACTGTTGGTAGCTTAGTAGCCCACTTGGTGAAATTTTCAAATCTTACATAGTAGTCTCAACTTCCATTTCCTCTGGAATGGTAGATGATATGTCAGGATCTTAAGGACCCATGCCTAGCAGACTGGATGAGGCTAATTAGGCCACAATGAAACGGCGAAGACAAGGGACTTAAGATTCAGTAGTGTCTACCACCCCCAAACCAACAAACAATCAGAAAGTACAATCCAAACACTGGAAAATATGATGAGAGCTTGCGTATTGGAATTTAAGAACTCCTAGGAAAGCCATGTCCTACTCATTGAGTTTGCTTACAACAATAGTTACTAGATGACTATTCAAATAGCCCTATATGAGGCCTTGTACAAAAGAAAATGTAGATTGCCTTTATGTTGGGATGAGATTGGAGAAGTTAGAAAAACTATGCCAAAAATAATATAAGAAATGAAAGAGGAATTTAAGTTCATATGGGAAATGATGGTGATGGTTCAAAGCAGGCAGAAGAGCTATGATGGCATGAGAAAAAGAGAGATGACCTTTCAAGAAGGTGATAGGGTAGACCTCAAGGTATTACCTATGAAAAGGGTAAAAGGTCTAAGCTAAAGGGAAAACTTAGCCCAAGATATATTAAACTCTATCAGGTATTAAAGAGAGTAGGCCTAGTGGCATACAAAGTGGCGTTGCCAGAAAAATGTGAAGGGGTGTATAACAAGTTTCATATTCCCTTGTTGAGGGAAAATCTTAGGAATCAACAATTAAATTGCACCAACAAGGAAAGACCAAAACGAATCATAAGCTGGAAGGAATAGGGACTACAATCCAAAATCGTACTGTTAGGAAAGATGTAATGGGGAAGCCTAGGAACTAAGGAGTTTACATGGCAAAGTGAGTGGGTCAACTGAATGTACTTGTCCTCTTTATTCGAGTTGTAGTAACTAACCTGGAAGGAAACAAGTGAGGGTAGTTTGGTCAATCCAAAGGCAAGAGCACGATTATAAATAGCCTTTGAACTACCCATTCTAGTCACAACACTTAAAATCATGAAACCATAGTTATGGTGCAAGAAAAGAGGATTGCACGGAAGGTAATCATACCGCCCAAAGTAACCCAACGTTTCAATGGAAGGGCGAGGCAAAGTGATGAGTTTGGAAAAGGAATGGTAGCAAATCAAGGAGGAATGTTATGAAGATAAAGAGGATCATTTGAGGGCTAGGATCCTAATTTTGAAAATGTTGAATTATGCTACAGAAGCCATGAGGCAGAGCGGTGAAAAGTAGACAATCCAACAACTTGATGGACTAAGGGGGCAAAAATCACATGCTATATGCCAAGCTTAGTAAGTGCATGTTCTAGCTTCTTAGAGTGAAGTTTTAGGTCATGTGGTCTCTGGTGCAAGAGTAGTGGTAGACCCCAGCAAGATTAAAGTAGTAGCGAACTAGTAGAGACTGACCAGTGTGCATGAGATTCAAAGTTTCTTAGGATTGGTTGGTTATAACAGGAGGTTCGTAAAGGATTCTCCAGTTTGTCTGGACCACTTACCGCCTTAACCAAGAAGAATGTGAAGTTCATCTGGAGTGATAAGTGTGAAGCGATTTCTCTTGAGTTGAAGAAAAGACTATGATAGCACTGGTACTTACACTTCTAAAGCCTCATAAGCCTTTTGTAGTGTATAGTGACATATCTAAAGTAGGACTCGGATGTGTGCTGATGTAGGAAGGGAAGGTAGTCACTTATGCTTCACGTTAATTGAAGAATCATGACTAGAATTATCCTACTCTTGACTTGGAGTTAGCTATAGTGGTTTTTGCTCTTAAGGTTTGGGGACACAACTTGTATGGCAAAAAGTTTGAAGTTTTCACGAATTACAAAAGCCTCAAGTGCTTTTTTAAGCAGAAGAACAGTAACTTGAAACAAATGAGATGGTTGGAACTAATTAGCGACTATCAATGCGACATCAAGTACCACTCTGGAAAGGCTAACTGGTAGCTAATACTTTGAGTCGCAAGAGCAAATCCAAAGATTCATTTGTTCCATCATTGGAAGTAAGTTTCCTCTTATGCAGTATGTGAAAATTATTGATCGGGAACCATATTTAGGAAGTCGTTTTGACTGCAGTCTAAGAGTTCATTCCATTGGATTAGGAAGAACTGAAAGATCATTAGAAGGAAGACATCAAACTTGCGGATGTCATCAGAAAATTCGAGAGGTCTAAAGGGCCGAAGGACCGGAGTGTTAGGGGAGATGGAACTCTGTATTACAAGGAGAGTAGAGTCATCCCCGCAAATCAATAGTTAAAGGAAAATGTGTTAACAAAAGCTCATAAAACTCCTTACACAGCTCATCCCGATAGTACGAAGTTGTACCAGGATCTAAAGCAACATTTATGGTGGGAAGGAATGAAGAAGGATGTAGTAGAATTCATGAATAAGTGTTTTGTCTACAAACTACCAATCCCATAATGGAAGTGGGAAGATAGTCTATGGACTTTGCGATGTGTTTTCAAGGAACCTCAGCCGAGAATAATACTATCTGGATGATAGTTGACCATTTGATGAAAACATTGACTTCATACCCACTAATAATATAGATTTTTTGGACAGATTAACAAGAACTTATGTATCAGAGATCGTTAGATTGCACAGAGTACCTAAGTAGTGTAAGATAGAAACCACAGTTTTACATCTTGATTTTGGCAGAGTTTGCAGAATTAGATGGGCACCAGTTTGAGGTTCAGTAGTGCCTACCATCAGAAAACAGACGGATAAACAAAGAGGATGATTTCGACACTACAAGATATGCTAAGAGCATGTATAATGGAATATGAAGGAAATTGGGATAAGCAAATACCTCTGGTAGAGTTTGCATACAACAACAAACTCTAGGACTCCCTTCAAATGACACCCAATGAAGCCTTGTATGGCAGAAAATGAAGATCCCCGCTATATTGGGACGAGTAGGAGAGAGTAAGGTGATTGGATCAAAAGTTCTACAAGAGATAAAGGACCAAGTCCACACAATCAGAGAAAGGATTAAAACAACACAAAGTTGACAAAAGAGCTACATTGATAATCGAAGGAGGAGTATAGAGTTTGAAGTTGGAGATTGGGTTTTTGTGAAAGTATCTCCTATGAGAGGAGTAAGTCAATTCAAGTTCAATGGCAAGTTAAGTCTAGGATATGTAGGATCCTATGAGATAGTTGAAAAAGTGGGAGTTACCAACTGAGTTCCATGGGATCCACAATGTATTCCATATGTCCTCATTGAAAAAGAGTTTTAGGAATCGGACACCAGCAATGGTAGACCTCGATAACATATCTTTACAATCCAACCTGGCCTACAAGGAAAAGCCTGTACAAATCATTAATTGAAAGGAAAAAGAGTTATAGAACCATAAGATTCCATCGGTCAAAGTATTTTGCCAAAATCATAATGTTCAGG
Organism: Carya illinoinensis; assembly: GCF_018687715.1. Classification (NCBI taxonomy): domain Eukaryota; kingdom Viridiplantae; phylum Streptophyta; class Magnoliopsida; order Fagales; family Juglandaceae; genus Carya; species Carya illinoinensis. The sequence continues at coordinate 2,284,085 of NC_056763.1, forward strand.
AAGTGACTTGGGAGAAAGAAGTTTATATGCGAGCCAAGTTCCCCCAATCATTTGAAACCTAATCTAGTCTTGTTTTGTTTTGGTCTTAGCTCAGCCAATGTTGTTGTTTTCACTTACGTACACAGATGTTTTGTATAAGTTAGTCATTGTACCTTATTTGCTTGGATATCAAACAAAGTATATGTTTTGATTCAGATCTATAGTGGATAGTCTTTAGTGTGTGCTGTAATGCCTTGAGTACAAAGTGTATTTTGGAAACAATTTTTCCATATCAAGTCAACTCGGTTTTTGTTTATCACAACCCTAAGTGCTAGGATAGGGTAATATACTACTGGAACTCCTTTGTTCTCACTAGAGTGTCTAAATCAGTGTGAAATCCCATAAGTTGACAAGGTAAAGATCAACAGGTTTTGAATGAGGCTGAATTAACTAGTCATCGGAGGAAAGTCAGGCACTAATGCCAATGGTGCTTTCCATACGTCTAATTTCATGTTATATGTACTTGTGCTGGTATAGATACCTGTCACATCATATGTACATTACATTTTTCATAGTAGTTGTAGATAATTGTGAGCTGGTACGTATATTAATACACTCACAGCTGGTGCAGATACCTATGTTGGGATGTCATAATCAATAGAGATACACGACTCAAGGGGAACCATGTAGCATCCATATGGTCACTTTTATTAATCATGTTTAATTATTGAGCAAGATTCCAAATTCATATATTTCATACTCTAGCTCATGTTATTTCATGTTCAAGTTCATGTTATGTCCAGTTCATTTTTAGTTCAAGTTTAAGTTCATATTATGTCGAGTTCAATTTCAGTTTAGTCTATGATCAAGTCGTCAAGCTTATTTATAATCATGTTATGCATTCATGTTTTTACTATCATGCTTGCATGTCTAAACTGTTAGTTAAGTTCTTTGTTAGTTTTCTGATATTTGTATTCAAATCTCATCAAGGTAGTCCCAACTACCTTTCCCCTTGAAATGATAGACAATGTGTCAGGATCAAGAGATGCAACGGACACTAACCGACTAGAGACGATCAATTAGGTAGCATAGGCACAATATGGAGCTCATAGCCTCCATGCTATGATTCATAGATAGTATTATGGCATCCCTAACCAAGTTGTGTGTGCTACTCAATAGATTAGCCCAGTAGATGTTTTGGTTTATGCATGTCCTTATGGAGCTCTATCTCCCGTACCTTTGAGATTATAGACCTTTTGGACTTATGCTATAATCGTGAATGTCTAGCACTTTAATGTTTATGTACCATGTTTCAAAGTTTTTGGGATATATCTCATTTGGTGCATAGTATTGCTCAAGAAAAAAAAATTATTTGTTGTGAATAATATATATTGCTAGATGCATGCTAGGTGCATTTTATTTTAAATTGTCTTGTGATCTTGGTCATTGTTCATGATGTTCTTCCTTAGTACCTTGTTGCTCCTCTCATAGCCTTGCCGCTTCATGTCTTTCCTTGATGAACATCTTAATCACTGCTAGTGGAGGAATAGATTTTTCGTGTGGTTCAATTGGCTGGCGCTTTGATTACTATAAGTCTTCAATGACAATAGTACTCAGAATAATTTAAACAAGTACGCCATACAAACAAAATGGACTCATCAAATATAGAAGGTTGCATCCACCAAATAGTCAAAGTTGTAATAAATTTCCTATTTATTACAAACAATCATTGGGTCACTAAAACCCAAATAAATATGGAAAGAGAGACGCTTCCAACAGGATGCGGTAACAAATCCATGTTTACACCCTCCAATAGGAGGAAGACACATAAGTTTACTATGATAACTAAAATAGGACTGCTATTAGGCAAAGCTCCATCAAGGTTTTGTATCCACCACTTAGGCTCTCTCTCTGTCTCTCTCTCTCTAAAATGTTGTGATTGGTTCCCTAGTGAGAATATGAGACAAATCACCATCTACAATGTTATGCATCTAATGCTCCAATTCCTTGTGAGTGACAAGGGGGACACAAGTCTTGAAGCTTTCAAGATCAGTTCTTCCATTGAAACCAAAATTATGTAAGTACTCGACTGATCAATTATCCTCCAGAATTTTCTTGAGAGTTTCTCTCTAAACTTTCTTGCCGTCTTTGGTTATTGCTTCAGATTCCTTTATCACTCTCTCCTCAAATAAATAACATATATGCAATCATGATAAACAGAGCATCTTTGATCTTGAGGAGAAAGAGAGAGAGAGAGTCTCATGATGGGCTTGAGGGGAGAGAGAGAGAGAGAGAGAGAGAGAGAGAGAGATAACCTAGCTTCGCACGATCACCTAAGATTAATTCCAATGTAATTACCATGGAAAGCTTAAGTGTCCCTTTCTTATTGGAGGGTGCAAACTAGGTTTGTTACCACGTCCTATTTGAAGCTTTTTTAAAAGGAAAATTGTTCTCTCATAACCTTTTTGCTTTCCCAAGTGATCTTTTCAGCTTCTTGATTTCCCCACAATACCTTTACCAAGGGTAGTGTCTTGGATCTTAACTTCTAATCATTCTAGCCCAAAATTTTTAGCTTCGTTTCTTCATAGGCAAGATTTGGCTGAAGTTCAACATCAACGGGGTTAACTACTCGGGGGACCACTTTGTAAGGTCTAACATATCTTAGACTTAACTTCTCCCTTTTCCCAAAGCATCGTATGTCCTTCATGGGTGACATCTTAATGTACATCTAATCAAATTCTTTGAATGTCAAATCTCTTATTCTCATGTTGGTATAACTCTACTACTAGGTTTTTGTAGTCACCAACTTATCTTGTATAACCTTGACTCGCCTTTAGCTCTTGAATTAGCTCCAGTCCAATGAGCATGCTCTCCCCAACCTTAGCTCAATACATGGATGACCAACATTTTCTCCCATACAGTGCTCCATACAGTGCCATCTAAATAGTCACCTGGCAACATTTGTTATAGGCAAACTCAATGAAGGGTATGTGGTTCACTTAGGTACCTCTGAAATCTAAAGCACACATCCTCAACATGTCCTTGGGGTATGTATAGTCCATTCGGATTTCCCGTCTATCTATGGGTGATAGGTGCTATTGAACTTCAATCCTGTACCAATAGTTGCTCTTAAACTCTTCTAGAAATGAGAAGTGAATCTTGGGATGGAACACAGACTTGGAGCATCAAGACATACAACACATGGTTACATATACTTTTTCATGACAGTTAATATGCAATGCATCTTAGTACGCAACTAGCAGTATGCTATAATCATAGCGGAATAAGGGTGACTTATAAAAACTTTATGCTAGGATGAACTAAATATCCCAATAAATCAATTAATCATCAATAGATGTTGCCTTACTTAAGAGGTCCACATAGTAAGGCAAGTATGGGTGAACATTTAAGCCGTAACCCGACCCAACCCGAAAATTTCGACCCGATTCGATGCAAATTAATCAGACCAAAACATAAACGGGTCGGAATCGGGTAATTCCAGTTACTAACTGTTTGAAACAAACCGGGTCGGGCAATTACTCGTTAACCGCCTAATGCATCAAACGACGCCGTTTACACTACCGAATCTCCCTCCTTCCTAGTTCCCATTTTGCTGCTCTGCATTTCGTTATTCATTTCTTCTGAAACCTACGCCCTACGCAGTACGCCCAGCTACTAGCTCTCAGTTCCCTCTCTGCGACTCTCTGTCTCCCAGCCTCACAGTCGCGACTCGCCCATCTCAACCCTGACTCGCCCTCTCCCAGCCACCAATTTCTTCTTCTTCGGAAAGACGCTTCCTGCTTTAGGCTTGAACCGCGGCTCCATCTCCGATCTGGCCACTTGATCACCACCTGGGTTTAGCTTTACCCCTCATCTTGCTCCATCTCCCAGCCTCAACGTCTCTGATCTGGCAGCTTGGTTCAGCTGCCTCATCGCCGTTTCTCTTTCTTTGCCTTTTTTCTATGTTCTTTCGGCAAGATTGGGACAGACTCATGACAAAACAAAATAACCGATTCCGATCTAAAAATTTTCAGAACGGGTAATTGGGTAACGGAAGAGTTACGGAATAATTCCATTCGGAACAGTGATACTTCGGGTAGGGTCGGAATATCATCTTTTCAGACCGAGTCGGTTCGGCGTACACCACTAAAGGCAAGAGTTTAGACATAAAGTGAGAGATAGAATCTCCTTACTACAGATACTACGTCAAAGTTTCAAATCAATTCTCTCATCCACTCTATGGTGTATGGAGCCATAGCTATAAACACTAATATCAAGTCTAGCCTCATCTCAAGTCGGGCTCATCCTCAACCATTTGAAGCCAATGGTTCATCATGTTCATCGTATGTTGGTCCTAACACAACTTTTACCATTCAAGGGATATGGTAATGGAACTACCATAGTGAGATTCCTTAAAATTTTCATAAGTTAAGGAACCTACTTACACAAAGATAAGATTTGCATGATTAAGTATAAACATGGCAAGCATGCAGAAAAATCAGTAGTTGTTTCGCATCGAGATTCCCCACATCTTTCAAAAAAACTTTCATTCACATTTTCTTTTAGAGAAAATTTTTCACTTCATCTTTTAAAAAAATAACATTTCATTATTATTATTGCCATCATTAACATAGCGTAGGGTATCGTCACAACTCCACTACATGCACTGTGAGTACCTGCTGGTGACCGTAGTACAGCTAATGTTGACACTACGTCTTTGTCTACCAACATTGTAATCCAATCCATTGGTATCATAACATTTCATCATAACATATCATCGTCATAATATATCATCATCATAACATATCATCATAATGTATGCATCCACTAGCATTAGGTGCCATATATGATTTCGCTATGTCATTCTTTAAAAAGAATAAATTCAAAACCTGTTGACGGTTCTTTATCAACCTAGTACTTACCACTCCATTTTTACTCACTCCAAAGTGGACAGAGGAGTTCCACTAGGATAATTCTCCATCCTACCCTTTCAGCTCGTGAAAAAAAATTATTTTCATGCTACTTGAAAAATGTATTTCATGACATGTGCATATGTAGTAAGCTTAATGTGAAAATGACATTTATATGCAATATGCAGAAATGGTGACAATTTCACAAATCTTGTAAGCAAGTAATCAAATGCTCAATTACCTATCATATTTAATATGAATGTGGCATTTATTAAGAATCATAAATAAATTATCAAAAAATAAGTTAGAAGCTAACTTTGCAAACTTTCCAGGTACTTAAGAATTTGGTGCGGCTATGATAAGAGTTATTCTAGGTTATAAATTGTAAACTAAGGAGGATGTTCATAATAAAAAAGGTTCAAACAATAATATTTACAAAATTGCCCCTACATTTTCCCAAAATTGCCACTTAGGCCCTCAAATTTCACTATTTGCATTTTGGCTCCAAATTTTACCAAATTTCTCAAACGTCATATATTCAATGTTCTAAATCCATATATGACCTTATAATTACAAAAATCAATCACTACTATGCCAAATCCATCCAACCTGTGGCATGCATTTTGTGGGCCTTTTTCTAATTTCGAGCCTATAACCTCTTATTGATGCATATGTGATCAAGTAGCAAACCATAAATTTGATCTTTGAGACATGTTTATAACTTAGGTTCAGGTCACATGAGATACCAACACCTATGCATTGGTTAATACCAAAATATCGTAAAACATTCCAACCGTGTGCATGTATAATGTTTCTAGTTTCTCTTTGTCAATGTGAGTTTTAAAGCCTAAATGAATCGTGCATTATAACTCTCACAAAATAAACTTAAACCAAGTGGAAACCAAAACAAGCTTGATGATCAACACAAGATATTGATTTATAACCTAGCATAACATGCTATTTTTCTCAAATTTAAACCTTCTATAAATATTTCAATACATTCGTAACACATATAAGATCATATCAAGGCTTCATAGCTATAATCTCATCCCAAAATAATTTATTTAATCAAAACTCCAAATCTAAACCGAAATGCATCTCTTCAAGTTAAACCTCATATGACTCAATCAAAACCTAACATGTCAAGTTGGCGACTACAAAAACCTAGCAATAGAGTTATAATTCAAAGCCTCATATGTCATTCTTTGCCTCAACATGCTATTCATTCTCATGCTATAATTCAAAACCTAACATGTCATTCTTTCACCCATGGCTTTGATGGTCCAAAAATCAACTCACTCCAAGAACTCACTCTCAAATGGTTTCACTCTTCTCTCAAGAATGCTAGGAGTATTTTGCTCTCAAGAATTCTAGGAGAAAGCTTGAGGAAGTTGTGTGAGGAAGTGAGGGGTGAAGCGGGGGGGCATTTATTGGACTCAATGGAGGGGTGAGAGGCAAGGAGGGGTATGGCTTGGCCGAAGGGTGAGGGTTGTAAATGGTGGAGGGTGTTGAGTACAATTTTCGTTGTGTCATGGCTTGGTCAAGGTAATAGTGGCCTAAAGCTTCATGATTACCTCATGTTCAAGTGCTATAAGATGGCCATAGGTTCGTGGGCTGAGTAGTTCTAGAGATTTGAAACAAAATTCACATGGAAGGCAAGTTATGGACAATAGTTTTGGTTTCATCCAAAACTGTCTAGTTTTGATCCCTCTCCTGTCCCATCCTCTTGGTCTGATTTGAGGGCATAATTACCACCATTGAGTGGCTTTCTCAAGTGAGTAAAGAATTATGAGTAGTGGTCAATTGATTGGGTTTGAGCAGAAAATGAAGCAAGGGGTTTGGAAGTGCATGGGTTTCGATCAACATGATGTGCTTCACCTTCCCATTGGTCAATCGTTTTTGAGATTTATAGAAGGGGATTGACCAAGCTTGTAATGGAGTGCTTTGAAGAAATTTCTTAGGATGAAATGGGCAGAGGTGGTGGCATGTGGAGGTGCTTAATTTTGGTGCAGAAAATTCTTGGAGAAATAATTGTACTCGGTTTTGGACCAAAACCTCATTTCCTAGGTGAATAGTGGTGATTTTGGCTTGGCTTATGGAATTAGTTTTAGCCAAATCTTAGGTCTGGTTTTTGCTGATATCATGATGTTTTAATGGTGCAAAAAACTACATGAAAAATCTATGGAAGAGGCATTGGTTTTGGTGGCTTGTTGAAGGGTTGCATGGTTTTGCACCAAGGGTGCCAATTGGTGGGTTGTTAGGGCATTGACATGCCTTTGCCTCAAGTGATGGGTTGGGTTAATCTAAAATTTAAGGGTTGTCTAAGACTAATGAAAAATAAATGCAAAAGAAAAAAAAAAAATCAGATCTAAAATTATGAACAAAAGACCTTGAAGGAAATTATGCAAGTCATGATGCTTGAGTTACTATTTATGATGTGATTAATATTAACCTTAACTCAAGTTAGAAGACTTACCATGGTTGAAAGGGAACCCTAGGGGTGTGTGGGTTATGCTTGGGTAGAGTGGAAACCAATAGTATGGTATATGTGGGCCCCACATGGAAGAGTGATACCAAATAAAAAAACCTTTGTTGTGGACCTATAAGTGGACTTATCCATGGGCCTCATGTTTAGATTCATTGAAACTTTCCTTGGCCTCAATAGTCCACTAGGTTGAGTCTCAACATTGGGTTTTTCCTAAATTGGACCAATAGCCTTGGATTTTACTAAGTTGGGCCCAATGGTCTTATGTCTTCTAAGTTGGGCATAATGTCTTATGTCCATCAAGTTGGGCTTAAAGTCTTTGTGTCTATCCTTAGCCCATCTCATCTTAGTAAAATAGGGTCATTATCAAACCACTATTGGGCCTTCCCCAAATTCATCTAGTATTTTAACCAAATTACCTACCCCACCAAGGTGGCAAGTCTCCATTATGTCATGTGCCATTCTTCCATTGGCTTCTTTGCACCTTTCCTCAAATTTAATAAAGCACTAAAATTTTCTAATAATTCTAACTAAACCAAAGGTGTAAGCTCTTTTGCGAACTCAAGCTCCAAAAGTTTCCTTCTTCTAAAGTATCACAACCTCTACTTAGCTAGGGTCATGGCTACTAGGGTCAAGGCCTAAGGTGTTTCTAAGTGGGGTATTACACCAATCTGACACAATAGTTTTAGACACCTTGTGTAGTCTAACTATCTCCATAATATATAATTAGGTCAACATCCCTAGGTTGTCCATTTTAGCAAAGGGAATAAAATTGCCACTCTTGTTCAACTGGTCCACAATTGCCCAAATTGAGTTCTTCTCACTCGGAGTCCTTGGCAACTCGACCACAAAGTCCATGGCAATATCATCTCCATTGGCGCATCTTGACCACCTTGTGGATGTAATTAACCAACGAACCTCAAATTTGGACTCACAATTAGACTCTTCCATTTTTTACTCAATCCTCGATGTCTTCCTAGGCTCCTTTTGCGAGGCCTTGCATGGAAGGTTTAAGTCGTTGTCTTGTTCTTTGATAGCATGCAAATCCATTGAAGTGTTGAAGGTTTGCAAGGAAAAACTCACTCCTGCCAACATTGAGACTATGGTGGTGGATGTTGAAGCAGTTGTTAGCTTTCACATATCATAACAAGCCACCATTTTTGGTCGTCAAACTCCTAAGATTGTTGTGGAGATGGCCATCTCTCCTATGTGTGAATCTTCACCCATCGTTACCCTTGGGAGAAGTTTCAAGGGCTTCCCCCCTGAAGGTGAGTCATCACCCATCATTACTCCTCGCAAGGAAGCACGTGGTTTCATTGAGCTTCCAGGGAATCAGCTCACAGTTCCCTCACCAAGTTTGGGGACATCTCCCATTGTTACCTCGTTAGATGCTTCCGTTGTAGTTCCCGTTGAATAGATAGACCATCCTTTACCTGGTGTAGCTTCTTAAGAGCCCGATCCTTGCCCAAAGATGTTTGGTCCTTCCCCTGCTCAAACTTCTTCATCTACCATCTAGGTAGGTTACTATTTAGATCCTTTAGTCACCCAGGTTGTGTTAGAACTTGAGTACTTTATTTCTCTGGTACATAACTTCACTATTGGTTTGTGTTATTTTCTCTAAGTCAGAATCTAACTCTAGTTGTTCACCATAGGGTCTACATTGTTTTAACCCAACGTATTTCTCATCTCCAATCTTATTTGGAGGAATAGGCCTAGTCTTCTCATTCATTCATGAAGGGACCACGACAAGCCATTTCCGAGGCAGTGAGGAGAAGGAACACTAGGAGGCTACATACTCTCAATTAGGCACTCACTCACACGTCTAGGAGGCAGAGATTGTCGTTCTAAAGGTCGAGGTACCCAGGCTCCTATGTGACTTGAAGAGGGCTTAGATTGACTTGGATTAGGCATTGGAACATGAGCAGGAGGCCGGCCATACCTCGACACTCTTGGAGGATGTGTTGAAGATAGAGTAGGCCAATAATGATAGGTTGGAGATAAGACTAAAGGAGGAGTTGAGGCCTGCATTGAAGGCGAATTGAGCTCTGTGGTACATAACTCTTTAGATCCTACGTAGAGAGACCTCAACAGGCTTAAGACTCTCATCGATAACTTCGTTTGGACCAAGTATAGCTCTATTGGAGGGGAACTTGGCAAGTCTGACGAGTACTACTTTAAACTCCAATGCGTAACCAAGACTTTTTGAGAGAAACTAATAAAGTCTCATTAGCATGTTAAAGAGCTAGATGTCGAGCTCAAATCTTTAAGGGAAAAGGTTGTTCTATTTTCCCCCTAACTCTCTACTGCCACTCAGGTTTGTGACTATAAATGGGGGGTTGAATAAACCTCAGGTTGATGATGTTAAAGAGGTTTTTGTTAGACTACCCTAAGTCAAATTTGAAGCCTTTGGAGCTCTGAACTCTCCTCCCTAACTCGGCAGTTTTAGTCTACCTACTTTCTCTTAGGGCCGACACTTTCTTGAACTTGTCACCGCCCCCTCCTCTAGATGGTGGCTTAACTCACTAAGCTTAGGCTAGTTCGTCTTGCCACTTCATGTTTGCATTTTTTGTTGATTGACCTAAAGTGTTCTACCTTGAATTTATATTTAAGAGGCGTACCATGTCAAGTACTTATTTTGTAGAATATTTTCCCACTAAGTATATATTTTTTTTGGTGCTTGATGTATGTTGTGCTTTATCGACAATCTTGACACTTGAAAAAATGTTTTGTGGTGGGTTTGTGTTGAACCCAAGATTTCAAGTTTTGTGTAATTATATATTTACACATGGATTTTGATGATAACAAATGAATTCAAAGAATAAAGAAGTCTCAAGTTCAAGTTGTCTACACAATGAAGTCAAGCACATCAAGGAAACAAGCATGAGGAAGAAGGGAACAAGTTCACATTAAAATTATAGAGTAATGTTGTAAATCTCTTCAAAATTCGAAATTAGGATTAATGCCCAAAATTAATATTTTATCATAAAGTATTAAAATACATTTTTCAGATGTGCATGAATATTTTTGAAAATTAAATTTGAAAATTTTGAAAGATGATTGATTGTCATCTTTTGCATGTGCATGCCTTGATTAAAGGGTTGAACTTTGAAAATATTAAAGATGATTGATTGTCATCTTTCACATGTGCATGTTTTATTTGAATATTTTCAAAAGTGATTGATGCTTTTTTAGACTTATACAAAAAGTAAAATATTAGGTTTGAATTTTTTGAAAATGAAAGTGTGCTCATTTTGCCATATGCCAAAAGTAAAAGATTAGGTTTGATTTTTTTAAAAAAGTGAATGATGTTGTCTTTGACAATTGAAAAAGAAGAACCTTTTATTTGAATTCTTTGAAAAAGTGAATGATGTTGTCTTTGACAATTGAAAAAGAAGAACCTTTTATTTGAATTTTTTGAAAAAGTGAATGATGTTGTCTTTGACACGTGAATCTTTTTAAATTTGAATATGAAGTCTCATATGCCTATAAATAGATCATTTGAGAGCTTCACATTCACAACACGAAGAGCATACAACATTCATTCAAAGCTTTCATTCTCTCTTCTCTAAGTATTGAACCTTAATCCTTATTCATTTTGAGAGATATAGTTTGCGCTGTATTGTTCTTATTTCACTCATTGAGGAGTGTTTTCTGATAACCTACCCACTATCAGCTCTTGTATAAAAAAAAAAAGGGTGTGTATAACCCTTGTGTGTGTAGAAAGTATTCTACACGGGGAATAGTTGAATCACCACGTGTAAGGTGATTGCAAGTGTAGAGGGTGTTCTACACAGATCCTTTGTAGCGGTATTGTTCAAACGTGTAATACGTTTCTATCTCTACCTGAAGGAGGTTGAATAGTGAATTTGGGAATCCTCAAGGGGGTAGCTTGAGGCGAGGACGTAGGCAGTGGGGCCGAACCTCGTTAACATACTGAGTTTGCTTCTCTCTTACCCTTACTCTTTATATTTATTGTTATTTCATATTTTATTTATATTTTATATTATATATTTGATTTATAATTGTTATTTTTTTTATACAACTCAATTCACCCCCCCTCTTGTGTTAGTCATCTGGGCAACAATTGGTATCAGAGCTAAGAGCTCTATTATAAGATTAACTATCTTTTGAGTTAAGATCTTATGGCTAACATTGCAGCTTCATTTGGTGAAGGTTAATCTAGCAGTCGGCCTCCACTCTTTTGTGGAGATAATTACTCATTCTGGAAAGTTAGAATGAGAATATTTCTTCAAGCTCAAGGTAGAGAAATCTGGAAATGTATTGTAAATGGACCTTATATTCCAACAAAAGTGGTTGATGGAGTAAAGGTCAAAAAGGAAGAAGAAGAGTTTGATCGTGAAGACGATAGACTTTATACTTTAAATTTAACTGCTATGAATTTATTATATAATGCTCTTAATGGAAATGAGTTTAATAGAATAATGAATTGCGCTACGGCAAAGGAAATTTGGGATAACTTGGAAGTAACTTATGAAGGAATTTCGCAAGTAAAGGAATCAAAAATTTATATTCTTACTCAAGAATATGAAATGTTTAAGATGAATGATGATGAATCTATTTCTAGTATGCACACTCGTTTTACTAACATCATAAACAGCTTGACAGCTCTTGGCAAAGTTTATTCCAAGGTGGAGATAGTAAGAAAAATTCTCAACTCTTTACCAAAACGTTGGGAATCAAAAGTTACAGCGATTCTTGAAGCTAGAGACCTCAAGAAGCTCGAAGTCAATGAACTCATCGGGTCACTTATCACCCATGAGTACACATTGAAAAGAGGAGAAGAAGAAGGAAAGCCAAAAAAGAGCTTAGCATTTAAAGCTGTTCCTCATGAAAGTGAAAGTGATGAAGATGAGGAAAATGACGATAAAGATGAAGAAGTTGCGATGATAACAAGAAGAATTCAGAGGTTCTTGAAGAAAAATAGAACTCCTCCGAGGAAATCTTTCAAAAAGTTTTCCAAGAAAGATTCAGGTAAAAACGACACTTTAATTTGTTATAAATGCAATAAACCTGGTCATATCAAGCCAGATTGTCCTCTACTAAAGAAAGATCGAAACAAGGCAAGAAAGCAATGAAAGCTACATGGGATGATGATTCAAGTAGCTCAGATAGTGAAGCAAGCAATGAAGAATCAGCAAATCTTTGTCTTATGGCTAAAGATGACATTGAGGTAACAAATCTTGATAATATTGAAAATCCCTCATATGAAGAATTGCAAAATGTTTTAGAAGAGATTTATGAGGAATTTGAAAAATTGGGTATCAAGTATACTGCTTTGAAAAAGAAAAATTCTTCTTTAACAAACGAAATTGAAATTTTAAAAAAAGAAAGTATCATTTTGAAAGATGAAAATCTTGAATTGAATAAGAAGAAAACCGATTTAGAAAATATTGTTGAAAACTTTACGAATGGAAAAAGATATTTTGAAAAACTTCTTGGTAGTCAAAGATGTGTTTTTGACAAGGCAGGTTTGGGATATATGCCAAAACAAAAATACAAACCTTATAAAAATTTCTTTGATAATCATTTTACCTCAAAGACTAATATTCAAAATTCTTTTCATAAAAATAATTTTGTCAAAAAAGGATATTATTATAATCATTCAAGTTTTTCATATATGTCACATGCTATTTGTAATTTTTGTAATAGAAATGGTCATAATTATCATACTTGTCCTATTAGAAGAAATCATACAATGACTATTAGGGACATATGGGTACCTAAAAATCTTGTTTCTTATAATACTAATAAATAAAGGACCCAAAGAACTTGGGTACCAAGAAAAATCATTTTAATTGTTTTTATAGGTATGCATGAAGTCATCCACAAGCAAAAATAAGTGGTTTTTAGATAGTGGATGTTCAAGACACATGACGGGAGACAAGACTAAGTTCTTTGATCTTAGATCTAAAGAAGAAGGACACGTGACATTTGGAGACAACTCGAAAGGGCAGATCGTGGGAATAGGTAAAATTGGTAATGAATCTTCTCTCATAATTGAAGATGTTCTACTTGTTGAAGGTTTAAAACATAATCTTTTGAGCATAAGTCAATTATGTGATAAAGGATGTACAGTTACTTTCAAAATGGATAAATGCATTATTTTGAATGATCATGATTGTAATATTTGTTTTATTGCTTTTAGAAACAATAATGTTTATACCATCGATTTTGAAGAAATTACCTCACAAGATGCTATTTGCTTTTCAGCTCAAAATGAAACTAGTTGGCTATGGCATAGAAGATTAGGTCATGCCAATATGGAACTTATTTCCAAACTTTCAAAAAATGATCTTGTGAGAGGTTTACCAAAAATAAATTTTCTTAAAGACAAAATTTGTGATGCATGTCAATTTGGTAAACAAACAAAAACTTCTTTTAAAACTACGAAACATATTTCCACTACTAGACCATTGCAACTGATACACATGGATCTTTTTGGACCAAATAGAGTTGCAAGTCTAGGAGGAAAATATTATGCATTTGTTATTGTTGATGATTTCTCTAGATATACTTGGGTCATCTTTCTTGCTCATAAAGATGAGGCACATAATGCCTTTACCAAGTTATGCAAGAGAATTCAAAATGAAAAGGGTTATACTATTTCAAGTATCCGAAGTGATAGGGGAAAAGAGTTTGTTAATAAAAATATTGAAACATTTTGTGATGAAAACGGTTTTGTGCATAATTTTTCTACTCCTCGAACTCCTCAACAAAATGGGGTAGTAGAGAGGAAAAATAGATCTCTTCAAGAGATGGCAAGAACAATGCTCAATGAAAACAACTTGCCTAGTTATTTTTGGGCCGAAGCGGTAAGTACTGCATGTTATGTTATAAATAGAGTTATACTAAGGTCTAAGTTAGATAAAACCCCCTATGAGCTTTGGAATGAGAAAAAGCCCAACATTGGTTACTTTCATGTATTTGGATGCAAATGTTTTATTTTGAATGACAGGGATAATTTAGGCAAGTTTGATGCAAAATCTGATGAAGGTATCTTTCTCGGGTATTCTACTAATAGTAAAGCTTATAGAGTATTCAATAAAAAGACTTTGACTGTACAAGAATCTATGCATGTAGTATTTGATGAATCTAATTCTCCACTCTCCAAGAAATCTATTGATGAAGAAACAGGAGGTATAAATAACACAGAAAGTCTCAATCTCAACAAAGAGAAAACAATAAAGGAAGTTCAACATGGAGCCATCAGGAAAGATCATCAAAATTTAATACAAGATGCAACCAAACAGTGGAAATTTGTGAAAGATCATCCAGTGGAACAAATTTTGGGAGAACCTTCACAAGGTGTAAGTACTCGATCATCTCTTAGAAATATTTGCAATCATACTGCTTTTCTATCTCAAATTGAACCCAAAAATATTAATGACGCACTTCTTGATGAATCTTGGATTCTAGCTATGCAAGAAGAGTTGAATCAATTTGAAAGAAATGATGTTTGGACACTTGTTCCTAAACCCAAAAATCATATTATTATTGGAACAAAATGGGTTTTTAGAAACAAGAAAGATGAGTCCGGAGTCATTACTAGAAATAAGGCTCGACTTGTAGCCCAAGGTTTTAATCAAGAAGAGGAATCGATTATGATGAGACATATGCACCTGTCGCAAGATTAGAAGCTATTCGAATGCTACTTGCATATGCTTGTTATAAAGATTTCAAACTTTTTCAAATGAATATTAAAAGTGCTTTCTTAAATGGTTTTATAAATGAAGAGGTATATGTTGAGCAACCTCCAGGTTTTGAAAATCATATTTCCCCAAATCATGTTTTCAAACTCACAAAAGCACTATATGGACTTAAACAAGCTCCTAGAGCTTGGTACGAAAGACTTAGTAGTTTCTTAATTGAAAAAGGTTTTTCAAGAGGAAAAATCGACACAACTCTTTTCATTAAATATGAAAATGATGATATTCTTTTGATTCAGATTTATGTTGATGATATAATATTCGGTGCTACTAATGAAAATTTGTGTCAAGTTTTTGCTAAGACTATTCAGGAAGAATTTGAGATGAGCATGATGGGAGAACTTACATTCTTTCTCGGATTGCAAATTAAGCAAGCAAAAAGTGGGACATTCATCAATCAATCAAAATATATTAAGGAATTACTGAAGAAGTTTGGGATGGAAAATGCTAAGGAAATTGGAACACCAATGAGCCCATCAACTAAACTTGATAAAGATGAATCCGGTAAGCCAGTTGACTCGAAGATATATCGAGGTATGATTGATAGCTTATTGTATTTAACAGCCAGTAGACCAGATATTATGTTTAGTGTGTGCTTATGTGCACGCTTTCAATCATCTCCAAAAGAATCACATTTAATTGCAGTTAAGCGCATTCTTAGATATCTTAGTGGTACAATTAACCTAGGGTTATGGTACCCTAAGCACACATCTTTCGATCTAATCAGCTACACAGATGCAGATTATGCTGGCTGTAAAATAGATCGAAAAAGCACTAGTGGAGCATGTCATTTCTTAGGTCATGCATTAATTTCCTGGTTTAGTAAAAAACAAAATTCTGTTGTACTATCTACTGCTGAGGCAGAATATGTTGCTGCGGGTAGTTGTTGTGCTCAAGTTCTCTACATGAAACAACAACTTGAAGATTTTAAACTCAAGTATAATCACATTCCAATCAAATGTGATAATATAAGTGCTATAAATTTTTCAAAGAACCCAATACAACATTCTAAAACTAAGCATATTGAAATAAGGTATCATTTTCTTCGAGATCATGTGCAAAAAGACGATATAATATTAGAGTTCACAAACACACATGATCAGTTAGCAGATATTTTCACAAAACCTTTACCAGAAGATAGATTATGTATGATCAGAAGAGAAATAGGTATGATGCATGTTATGAATATCTCTTAAAAGATAGACTAGAGTCAATAAAAATAGAGATAGATTTTTTAAATACTTTTACATAAACTTGAGATTCTTAGCCTCATGTTTGAGACGCTCATTCTCTTCATTAAATATCATGTCATTCTTATTCATGGGAACCGGCAAGCGGAATGAAGAATCTAATAAAGATTTTAACTGTTTATTCTTCTGCTGAATGATTCCTTCCCTTGTATGAGACTCTTGAACAATTCATTGAAATACAACAATTTGTTCTTTGAGCCTTTCAACTTCATGATTTTTGGCTTGTAGCCGCTGAGAAAAAACAACAATAGAGGAAGAGTAGCGAGTCTCAAGACTCACCAAGTCATAAATAGCATCAGAATCTGACTTATTAGTCAGATTATTATTTTCTTGTTGCAACATGGCACCAATGGCAGCTGTAGAAAGAACAGGAGGTTGAGATGCAGAATGTCTCATGGATGGATCTAGAGAAATGTTAAAAGAATGAGCCATTGAGAAAAGAATAGAAGGCTTAAAACGACAATGCTAAAGGAATGCAGATGAGTTATAGAGATAAGATGAAAACTTGATGCGGATTGGATGAACTTCAGGACTGATTTTATAGATATAGCATAAAGAATAAGACAAGCTATCATCCAAGTCAAAGAGCAATATATTTTTTCCCGATCGGTGAAAATGACATTTTTTAGAAACTTGAAGCCTTCAATCTCGTTTGTCAACAACATCAGACGATTTTTTCAAATCTCTAGCCACACTTGTCGGGTCACGGATGGATGAAATTTATTTATTTATCTACAGTATCTACTAACACACCGTTTTCTTCAGGTCCATTTACTTGTTGCGGATCTTTTTTAATGATGCCAAAAGGGGGAGAAGTGTTATACTAGAACAATTAACATTGTTTGAATTGCTAAACTTATTATATATATTTGGAATTATATTTATACTTTTGCTTGAAAAACTAACGCACATTCTCAGGGGGAGCTTAAGTATTAATACAGGTTTCAGGTTCTATCAAGTATTTGTCATCATCAAAAAGGGGGAGATTGTTGAACCCAAGATTTCAAGTTTTGTGTAATTATATATTTACACATGGATTTTGATGATAACAAATGAATTCAAAGAATAAAGAAGTCTCAAGCTCAAGTTGTCTACACAATGAAGTCAAGCACATCAAGGAAACAAGCATGAGGAAGAAGGGAACAAGTTCACATTAAAATTATAGAGTAATGTTGTAAATCTCTTCAAAATTCGAAATTAGGATTAATGCTCAAAATTAATATTTTATCATAAAGCATTAAAATACATTTTCCACATGTGCATGAATATTTTTGAAAATTAAATTTGAAAATTTTGAAAGATGATTGATTGTCATCTTTTGCATGTGCATGCCTTGATTAAAAGGTTGAACTTTGAAAATATTAAAGATGATTGATTGTCATCTTTCACATGTGCATGTTTTATTTGAATATTTTCAAAAGTGATTGATGCTTTTTTAGACTTATACAAAAAGTAAAAGATTAGGTTTGAATTTTTTGAAAATGAAAGTGTGCTCATTTTGCCATATGCCAAAAGTAAAAGATTAGGTTTGATTTTTTTAAAAAAATGAATGATGTTGTCTTTGACAATTGAAAAAGAAGAACCTTTTATTTGAATTCTTTGAAAAAGTGAATGATGTTGTCTTTGACAATTGAAAAAAAAGAACATTTTATTTGAATTTTTTGAAAAAGTGAATGATGTTGTCTTTGACATGTGAATCTTTTTAAATTTGAATATGAAGTCTCATATGCCTATAAATAGATCATTTGAGAGCTTCACATTCACAACACGAAGAGCATACAACATTCATTCAAAGCTTTCATTCTCTCTTCTCTAAGCATTGAGCCTTAATCCTTATTCATTTTGAGAGATATAGTTTGCGCTGTATTGTTCTTATTTCACTCATTGAGGAGTGTTTTCTGATAACCTACCCACTATCAGCTATTGTATAAAAAAAAAGGGTGTGTATAACCCTTATGTGTGTAGAAAGTATTCTACACGGGGAATAGTTGAATCACCACGTGTAAGGTGATTGCAAGTGTAGAGGGTGTTCTACACGGATCCTTTGTAGCGGTATTGTTCAAAGGTGTAATAGGTTTCTATCTCTACCTGAAGGAGGTTGAATAGTGAATTTGGGAATCCTCAAGGGGTAGCTTGAGGCGAGGACGTAGGCAGTGGGGCCGAACCTCGTTAACATACTGAGTTTGCTTCTCTCTTACCCTTACTCTTTATATTTATTGTTATTTCATATTTTATTTATATTTTATATTATATATTTGATTTATAATTGTTATTTTTTTTATACAACTCAATTCACCCCCCCTCTTGTATTAGTCATCTGGGCAACAGTTTGTCTTGTAAGAGACTTACCTTGTTGTGTATGCATTATTTTGGTCTTTGATTATCTATCGTGGGCCTCTTCGTTGTCCTTTCATGTCTGACTTTGTCTTTGTTCTTTATTCTTCAACGTTTTTCCCCCAGTGACCAATGCAGGTATTACATGTAACGCCTATCTTTATGGTGGGTCTTTTAGAAAATGATTTTATTAAAAAGAGACCGGAATTACCTTCCATGCTAGGATACAAAAGACTCAATGTTTATAAATAAAACATGTTTCTTAATTTAAAGGGTTACAACGAAAAACATTAAATTTTATAATTAAAGTCTCTCATACAAAATATTATGCCTAGGCTTCCGTGCTCTTCCCCTTGGACCGTATTCGTCATGACACGTCATGCTCATCTTGTCCTTGGGAGGGCACACATCAAAACTAAAATGAGTCAATGACTCGTAAATATTACTTCATACAGTTAAAATATAACAACATAGATTTTCGGTTATGCATTTATCATTCCATACATATCATACATAGACATTCATTCGTTTAAAACGTTACGAGGTGGGGTTTTTCTTTAAAAATGGTTTTCTTTCATAAAACAGTTCCCCACGCCTCGCTGCCTTTGTTTCTTAAAGAGTTTGAGCTTTCATACATTCTTTCTTAACATGCATACATTCTTTCTTATCACTTTCATTGGCCATTGCACACTGTTACGCCTTATATGAGAGGGTTAGCGGTCTTTTGGACCTTGATTCCGCCTGTGGCCCCGGGTTAGGAATCCATTCCATTAGGGTGCAACACTGGGTTTACTACCAGTACTACTTATCCGACATTACAATCTGCCTAGTCCAGTCCTTCGGTACCCATTTATACATTCAGTCATCATCGTTATGTATTTTCATACATTAACGCATTCAGTCTTTTCAGTTCTTTCAGTCCTTCAGTCCGTTCGTTCATAAAAGTCATTTAAAATCATGAGCTTAAATATCATCTTTTATGACATCATTTAAAATATCAGTTCATGGCATCATTTAAAGCATCAGTTCGTAGGGACATTTTAAAAACACTTTTTTCGCATCCTTTAAAGCATGAGGTCTTAGCCTCGCATGTCATTTCGTGAAAATACATACAATACTTACCATGTATACCATCTATTTACATGCATATATTTAATACTTTGGGTGCATAAAAAGTGATTGCCAAGGAAAGCTATTACGTACTTATACTTGAAAACTTATACTTAGCATCCTTTCATAAAGCATCTTTCGTGTCATTTCATAAAGAAAAAACATTTCATTTTCATTTTTATTTATTTAGAAAACTCTAGAAGAGTATGAATGTAATACTTAACTAGATTCCATGCCATACTCATTTCATGCAGTCCATTTATATCCGTGTTAGATGGCAACCTACATGCATACACATAACCTTAACGTCATTCTTAATTTAGTACATAAGCAACTAAATTAGAAATAGAACTACACTTCACTTGGAACACTCTCCATCTATCCCTATGTTCTCTCATGTCATTTACTATGCTAAAACCTTCAAGGTCCATTTACAGTCACTACCTCTTTCTTCTATGTCTTCCTTATCACGTTTTCTCTTTCTGGGACCCACTTGGGTCACCTCTTCCAAAGTCAGCATTCTATTTTGAGGTCATATCCTTTAAAGTGAACCTCCATAATTTACCTTAGGATTAAAACACTAATACCTTCATCTTAATCTTCTATTAACCACATTCTGATGCATGACTCAGACTAACTGAGTCACGCATCCCAATCCTAGACAACATACCCATTACTACCTTCGTGCATCCAAACTCATACACAATCCTCATTCTCGCGCATGCATGCCACATGACTTTAAGCCAATTCTAAGGCTTAAATATCGTGTAACCACATTTAGGATAGATTACCTACTATATATGGTAAATTTGTCAAATACATGTGTCTCACCAGATGCACATGTACCTTACCCTTCATCACCTAAGATCAACTTATAGTCTGTTGAACGCCTGCTTATATTAACAAGCTCCATACTCTGATACCAACTTTTATTCCAACTTGGTCAGTAGGACCTTCCTACTTCCCGGCCCTTTACAAGTTCATCTCAACACTTACACAACAAGACCCATTCATTCTACGCCTCAATCTCGTTGCGTAGCTCTAGACTACCCTTATGCTACATCGTGACACTCATCACTATAACAGGATCACATCACAACTACTTCGAAACACTGTTGCACAGTTCTTGACACTACATAAAACGCTCTATGCTCCTCAACTACACCATTCCAACCTTTATGACATGCACCCGGTGCATCACAACACTGCATAAGGTACACTTCACGTGAACTCTCCTCCATCCATGCTAAATCACACATCACTATGATGCACACCACACAGTGCATTGCTGCACTACATGGAGTACACTCCACGTGTCTCTTCACAAACTATGTCATATCACAACTATGGCACACACCTCACACCCATACATCACAGCACACTCCACAACACTACACAACACACTACACAATTAAGCCCAACACTTCATTACATAGCGAACTTCACAATACTAACAGCATAATCCACAACCTATCAATTAACATTTATCATAAATAACGAGGGATAGAGGGTTATACCATCAACGGGATAACCCGTGCGTTGCTCGCTGCTCGTCACTGTCAAAGGCGTCGGAAGAGTCGTACATGGTGGTTAAACTCCGTATGGTGGCTGTTTAGGCTATTGAAGGTGGCTACAGGTGTGGATCTGAGCAGAGAAGGGTTTGGTCATGGTCCTAGAGTGGTGATCTTGTGGTGGTGCTAAGGTGGCACATAATGGAGACATGGCGGCTTGTGGAAGAGTTTGGGCCGTGGGTCTGAACCAAGGGAAATGGAGAGGGAGAGCTAAGGGAACTTGGCTGGGCATGGAGGATCTTGAGTGATGTGCGGTGGAGCTGTGGTGGCGAGGCGGTGGCGGTATGGTGGTCCACGGCTACAAATTTGGCCTTGATGTGGAGAAACACCCGTGAGAGAGTGGGGGAGAGCAAGAGAGGTGGGGACTTCTGTAATAGTCCACTAAAAATTCAATGGTGAAATTTCTATAGACTTTAGGAATATTGTGAAAACTCCAAAAGTTTTCACGAATCGACTAATCACAAAGGTTTTAGCCTGTCAACATCGTTAGTGTTATCACTCGCTATTGTGCTAAAAATGCGATTTTAATTATTTGAGACAGTTAGAAGTGTTAGACTACATTATAGTTTACGCCACTAGACTCAGTTGAATATTTAAGATTTTATAGCACAATAAACCATTTTCATAATATCGGACGAAATGACTGTTTGAAACTGTGAATTTATTTTCAGGGGCACTCGAGGTTGAGTTTTGGTAAACCATTTTCACTGTAGGTTAATATGAATATTTAGGATTTTTTAGTACTAAGTTTATTACGAATTCTTGTGGAGTGAATAGTAACCTCGATAAGCGTATTAAGTGCAGTGTTTTCAAAATCACAGTGTGGAATATCCAAATTAAGTTATTGTGTCTCTAAAAGGGTTTTGCCATAGTAGAATACCCCAACTATTATAAATAGACTACTAGGTATACACTAGAGATTCATTCATTAGTTATTGTAAAAGTTATTTCTTCTATGACTTAAGCATAGAAGGCATCCCTAATGAATATTCCCTTTTTATTGTAGGTCGTTTGGACATGTTGTAGGCATTGCTTCAACTGCATCAACATAACTAGTGATAGGGATGTCAAATCATGTTAACGGCTCGTGTTCGTGTTGTGTCAAAGTATATATACTATACCATATGGGTAAACCCGAATCCAACTCGTTAATTTATCGTGTCAAAATATCAAATTTTAACACGATCTATTAACATAACGAGTCATGTTGTATCAACCTGTTTCAATCTGTTTATGTAAATTGATTGAATATACCCGAAATAAAGTGATTTGACCTAATTAAATTTACTATAATTTTATATAAATGTTAAAATTACAATATCTATAAAAATTATAAAATTAACTACAAGTCTAAAATTACAATCAAAATAATAAAAATATCAAAATTAAAATTCTAAAAATGTTATTATTAGATATAAGGGTACAATTGTAACTTTAATTTTCTTAACGGGTCATAACGAGTTATAACGTGTCAAAATGGATTGACCTGTTATCAACACGTTTTGACCCGAATCTATTAAAACTAAACTCAAACTCCTTATTATCATATTGTGTTCATATTAAGTTAATAGGTCATATTACATATTGCCACCCTTGACAAGTGAGTGTAATGCTACCAATTTTCGTTAATTAATTCAAGAAGTTTAAATGGACGGATAAGCTACCACCTGACAGTTTGTCAACAAACGTTATTTTCCAGGACTTAGCTTAAAAAGTAATCAAACCCAAGCCATATACTATAGTAGTTTTTTCTCTTTTTCAGAATTTGTAAAACTCGGAACTATTTTAATTTAACCCATAATTTAGTGAAAGGAAATCCCATTATCATGATTTCGTGTACTATTTCTACTAATTTTATGTCCTATTTTTATATTATGTATAGTCCACACAAAGATAAAGAATATCATTGCAAGAGAAATTTACCAAATTATTTTGAGCAGGATTGACTTGGATTAATAGATGGCAGTACATGACACGATTCGTGAATCTAATACGAATACGATACAAAATTAGCGAGTTTGAATTTGGGTTTAGATTAAAACGGTTGACCTATTAAGATGCAATTAATAAGCGGATCAATAACAAATCAACCCACTTAACCTGAAATCAAATCGCAATAACACAATTAAATTTTATTTCAAAACTATAATCTTATTATTGTTGAGTTGTAATAATGATATTTCTCACTATGCTTATATTTTTATTGTTGAAATTGTAATTCTCAATCTATCCTCATATTTATTATTATATAGTATGTAATACTCCTTTTATTATAGGTTTTAATTTGAAAATTATTGATATTTTTTGTTAATAGGTAGTCTTATATTGTTTAGATATTATGGTTATTAATAAAAATAGATTTTAACTTTTACCTCAAATTAGGTTAATCAAGTTAAATGTGTTATGTGTGTTAATGCAATCCATTTACATATAATGAGTTTAAATGAGTCTTTATCATGTCGACTTATTTTTAATTGATTATTAATCAAGTCAAAACTGATAACACGACATGACCCATTATTTAAATAGGTCAAGCTAATGTTTGAAAGTTTGAAACATTTACTTAATTTATTAGATTTGAATTGATATATATAATCGAATGCTCACAATTTAACACGGCATAAATACGACCTGCAAATACTAATACCCACCTTGTATGAGCTAACAAATTATGAAAAAATATATATATATATATATATATATATATATGAACATCGAAACGAAGCCTATCTTCCTTTTTCCATTTTCAATCTTTAGAGTATTGGTATTGGACTGGTCATTCTAATCTTTAAAATTTAAAAAAATATATGTAATTTTTTCACTTTTAACTAACTACTCAAAACTTAAATCTATATTACAATTGGCATCATATTTTTTATATTAATAAAATATTATTTTTTATTACTTATATTTATTATTTGACTAATCCAATGCTATTATTCTTTGATGAAAGAGTACCTCTATAGCTAGTACCTCTATAGCTACACATTGGGAATTCCAATTGAAATCTCGACCGCGTAAATTTTTTTTTCCTTACTTTTTCTGTTTTAATACTTTTAAATATTTTTAAAAAATTTTATAATGTCATTAAAAAATATTATTTTAATTATAAAAAAATTAAAAAAAAAAATTAAAAATAACACTGTCGTTTCCAACTTTAGCATTTCTGTTAGGTGATAACCAACTAAAAACGTCATTCAAGTGCTGACATTATAACGCATTTGTTAAAAGTTGGTGGCTACACGTATGGATCTCGTCTTCAACCAACCAATGTAGCACTGCCACCTTTATTAACATTTGAGACGTACGCAATTGATGCAGAATAGGGATTCGTAATTTTGGGCGGGCCCACGTGTGGATTATGTCTCGTAAATACTGAGGACCCATGACGTGGGACCCTCTGTTGCCGTGGATTCATATTTATTTTGTTTAAATATTTAAATCCAATATTTATTTTACTTAAATATGATTAAATCAATAAAAAATTTGAGATGAGAATTTTAAATTTTAAAATAAAATATTAAAATATTATATTTTAATATTATTATTGTTTTAAAATTAAAAAAATTAAAAAAATAAATAAATTATTTATTATATTTTATATGAAAATTTTAAAAAATTATAATAATAAGATAAAAACTTTAAATTTGAAGTAAAAATTTTCTTAATCTAAACCGAACCTAAAACTTGGATCATGTTCGAAATAAGAATCTACGCAGAGCGCTTTCTTCGATGCTCAGGAAAATAATGTGGGCATTTTTCACAGAGACGTGGGATTCAAATCTCTGACTGCCTGACTGGCCATAAGATGGACCTATGATGTCATGTATGAAAATCCATTTACAGATTATCAGACAAAAGAGGAATTGAGGTGAATGTTTACGAGAGTTTAAAAAATATTTGAAAAATAAATAGATAGACAAATAGGCTTACATGGTTTGAAGCTTCCAAATTTATCCCCAAAAAATACATAAATGTTATGAGAGATACATATGAATTGAGCTTATAGTATTTATTATTATTTTAAAAAGTTTTTAGATAATATTTGTTACTTTATAAATATTGTAGAACTTCTTTATATACCATTTTTTTCACTAAATACCCACAAATGTTATATATCCACAATTAGTCTAGTTTTGGATAAATCTTCTATGTCCCGTACTAAGGGAGCTACCCACACCTCCCGAGAGGGCAACCCCTAGTTCCTACATAAGCTGGAGGGAAAAGTTCATTTGTGGGCCCATCCCCGATGAATGGGTGTTCCCATCCAGATACCAAGAGGTGAATTGGCTCCCAAGGTCTTCCGCCCATGATGAGAGAGAGCTTCAAAAAAGAGAGAGTTGTGATGGGAGCGACGAAAAGAGGGAGAGAGAGATTGTGAGGGAGACCAGACCAATGTTTTGAATACCGTAACGGATGGCGTACCGGTCAAGGTATTAGAACGAAATATTTCAATACCGGTACCGTTTCGTGTACCGTTTCGGGATAGTCGATATATAAATAAATTATATGTATAAATATAAATAAATAAATTATATTCTAAAATAATAGTTTATATATGAATAATTTATACATAAATACATATATATATAAATAGTCTGGTATAAATTGGGGGTCAAAAAATAAATTTGTAGTTTGAAAAAAAAAAATAGAAGGTAGAAATACCGGCCAATACGGGCCGGTACAGGCCGAAATATCGGCCGGTACGACCGGTACCGGCCGGTATTCAGACCATTACGAAATAGGTACAATACCTGTATCGGACAAGTGACCGGTACGGAATATTCCGGCCGTACCGACTGATACGATACAGTATTTAAAACCATGGACCAGACAAGGCTAGAGGTGATAGCGACAAGACAAGACTTTAAAACAAAAGGAAGAAAAATTGAGAGAGAGAGAGAGGGAGGAGGGGGAGGTTTTTTTTTTTTTTTTTTGAAAAGAGAAAAAATCACATGTTCATGAGTTCCCTCTCACTTTTATTAGCTCTCACTTTTAGCAGAAGAAAACCGAGAAAATATTTAAAGAACAAAACTTACAAATAACCCACCTAAAACAAAAAATAACCAAAACCAACAAAAAAAAAAAACACCCTGCAACAAAAATATTCCTCTACCCACACAATTGGATAGAAGGAAACCCACTTTTATCAAGACGTAAAATTCCTCAAAGCAGAGGAGGGACCTCCTGTGCCAACCACCACTTTCCGTTCCTCCCTTCTGCCCTCATTCGAGCTAGAAAGTCTGCAGCTTTATTTCCTTCCCTGAATATATGAGATAGATGAACATTAAATCCCTGCAAAACCTCCATCACCTTCTCCAAAAAATCCTCAAGATACCAAGTATTACATCTCTTTTCGTATATCCAGTATACTACCAACCAAAAATCAAGTTCTACATCAAGGTCCACTGCTCCTTGTTCCTTCACCAACCGAATACCATGCAACAACCCCAAAAGTTCTGCAATATTGTTGGTATCGTGACCCAGACTCATCGAGTATGCCATCTTTACATTGCCATCTGAATCTCTCAAGACGCCCCCTGCTCCCGCTGGCCCTAGTTTTCCTCTCGAAGCTCCGTCGACATTCAGATTCAATCTTCCTACATCTGGTCAAGACCAGTGAACCATGCGAGGTCGTCGCACCTTTGGGACATTAATTGGAGGGGGGGAGGGTTTTGAAACAAAATTTAACATCAAAACGATATTATTTTATTAAAAAATATTTTAATATATATTTGGTCTAGTAGACGAGTGGAAACCTAGACGGACTTTTGACTTGGCCTAGGCCCCGTCCCTTGACAAACACCCACCATGTATGGAAGGGTGCCTCACCAGGGGCCGAAAGGGCCAGGGGGCAAGTGGGCCACATCTAGCCTGTTGGCCAACCTTTTTCTATACCCAAATTTTTTTCTTAATTTATAATATAAAAATAAAAAAGAAGTATTTTTTCATCATTGTAAAAAAAATAAAGTTAGAAAGGGAAGAAATAATTTTCTTTGTATACAAAAACAATTAAGCATTCATCCAATGTATCTTCTTTGCCTAATACAAAGTGTCTTGAATCTGAGATAGAACTAGGGGTGGCAATTCGTGTTCCTGTCGTATTAAGTCATGGATATCCGATTATATGGGTCAATCCAAATACGACTCATTACGCTAAACGGGTCAAACTTTCAAACCCTAACAAGAATTGTGTCAATCATTTTGACCCATTTAATAATTATTTATAAATGGGTCAACATGACATGACTTATTTCAACCCGTTTCATGTAAATGACTTGAACTAATCCGCATAATCCATTTGACTCGATTAACATAATTTGACATAGAAGTTGAAATCTATATATATTAGTATCCATAAAATAAAAAAATAAAAAAAATAAAAAAAAAACAATAAGACTACCTACTAACAAAAGATATTGATATTTTCTAAATTCTAACCTATAATAAAACCAATATTACAAATCCAACAATAAGCAATATGAGCATGGTTATAGAATTATAATCTTAGTAATAAAAATATAAGCATATTGAGAAATACCAATATTACAACCCAACAATAATAAAATTATAATTTTGAAATAAATTTAAATAGATTATTACAGGTTGATTTCAGATTAAGCAGTTTGACTATTTATTGATTTGTTTATTAATCGTGTCTTAACAAGTCAACCCATTTTGACCTAAACCATTTTATATCAGACTCAAACCCACTAATTTTGTGTTGTGTTCATATAAGATTCATAAGTCATGTCACGTATTGCTACTAGGGCTGAAAACTGAACTAGTCTGTTCAGTTTTGGTCCCAAACAAAAGCTTATTTGCAATTGGCAGGTCCCAAGTAGGGTCAAGGACAAAGCTAGGAATTATGTAAAGGGCATTGAAGTATATATAAAAATTTGTTGATAACAAAAAGCCAAAGATTACTTAAAAGTGTGCATAAGTATATAGTAAGTTTCAAGTATGAATGTAGAATAAAAAATAAAAATACTTAAAATGTAAATTGATATTGTTCTTTCAAAAAATAAAAGTCATTAATTAATATCTGACTTTTATTACTTTTACTAAAAATCTTAATCACAATTTTATTACTTTGATATCAAAGAAGAGTAAGCCTGAGAGGATATATGAGTTTAGGCCTATTAGTTTATATAATGTGGTGTATAAATTCATATCCAAAGTTCTTGCAAATAGGCTTTAAAAGGTGCTTGATGTGTTCATATCTACTTCTTAATGTGCTTTTGTTCCTGGTCTAATTATTATTGATAATATTCTTGTGGCCTATGAATTGATGCATTTCTTTAGGAATAAAAGAAATGGGAGGGAAGGCTATATGTCCATTAAGTTGGATATGAGTAAAGCTTATGATCGGGTTGAATGGTCCTATCTTGAAACTGTTATGGAGAGAATGGATTTTAGTGCTCAATGATCTTAATGTTTCATTTTCAATTTTGATATGTCTTGTGATGATGTGTGTCAAAATTGTTTCATTTTTAGTTTTGATAAATGGAGAGCCAAAAAGACCTATTGTTCATGCTAGAGGTCTTAGATAAGGGGATCCTTTATCTCCTTACTTGTTCCTACTTTGTACTAAGGGACTAATTTTATTAATTAAAAAAGCTAGGGGGAGAGGTGATGTAACAGCTGCGAGAATTTGTAGAGGAGCCCCTAGAATATCCCATCTTCTATTTGCTGATGATAGCCTTTTGTTTTGTAAGGCAAATGTGCATGAAAACTAGAGGATTCAAGACTTATTGAACTATTATGAGCTTTCATCAGGCCAAAAGATCAATAGAGACAAAACGTGAATTGTTTTCAATACTAATATGCACATTGCAACAAAGGAAGAAATTTTGGAGCTTTGGGGGGTGCAACATAGTTAGTAGTTTGAAACTATTTAGGGCTTCCACCTTTTGTTGGGAGGTCCAAATATAAAGCATTTTCTGATATAAAACATAAAGTTTGGAAAAAAAATTCAGGGGTGGAAAGAGAAGATGCTTTCAGCTGTGGGGAAAGAAATATTGATTAAAACAGTGGCTTTGTCCATTTCTACTTGTTCTATAAGCTGCTTCAAATTGCCTTTCACTTTGTGTTTTGATCGAGCAATTGATGGCTAACTTTTGATGGGGTCAGAAGAAGGAAGAACATAAGATCTATTTGATGAGCTAGTCCAACATGTTTGAAACTAAATAGGATGGGGGTATGCGTTTTAAGGATCTTAGGGTGTTTAATGATGCCCTTTTAGCTAAGCAAAGTTGGAGAATTATAAAAAATACTGATTCATTTTTCATTGTTGCATAAGGTTTTCAAAACTAGATATTTCCCTAAAGATCATTTTTTGGATGCTGCACTGAGTTGGAACCCTTCCTTTGTGTGGAGAGGAATTTGGGGCACTAAGCACAAAGTGCAAGCTAAGTGTCAATAAATGATTGACTCTGGTCAAAATGTGAGGATTCGGAGTGATTCCTGTGTACCTAGTTTCAATAACCTATCAGAATTGCAAAGTGAGAATACAACTATGTCTTATGAGGGAAATGCTACTATAGATTCTCTATTGGTTGCTAATCAAAGAGTGTGGGATGTGGGCAAGATTATTGCAATGTTTTCACCATCTGTGGCTTTACAAATCATGAAGATTGTGCTCAACCAAGAAAGATCTGATCTACCTTGGGCTCAGGAAGCACATGGGGATTATATAGTAAAGAGTGCATATAGGTTGTTTCGAACCTTAAGTCCTAATAGGCAGTGTGGTGAATCTTTGAATGCTGCATTGATGAGAAAATTTTGGAACGCTATTTGGACTATGCAACTTCCATCCAAGGTGAAAATCTTTGCATGGAAAGCTGTCAAAGGGATTCTACCAACAAAGTATACTCTCAAGAAGAAAAAGGTGGTGATTGAGGGGGATTGTGTATTTTGTGGTGCTGGAAGAGAAGATATTCTACATGCGCTTTCCTACTGCCCTTCTATTAAAGATGCCTGGTTATGTGGCTCTAAGGTTGCTACAGAACAAATGTATAGAAATGTTTTAGTTGTTTTTCCTAATCTGTTGGAGTTGTTGGTATAGAAGAAATATGAAGATTTTTTAGAAGAAGGAAGTGAGTGCAAAGGCTATAGTGGGAAAGGATTTGGCTATGCAGAAGTCTTTCAAAGAACTCAAGTGTAAACCTTGATTTGTTGTAAGGCATCACTGCATAAGGGAATTCCCACCTCCTTAAACCTTTAAACTTAATGTGGATGAAACAATTTCTTCTAATGATTTTGGTGCTAGAGTAGGAGCAATCTTAAGGGATTCAAAGGGAGCAAGGATAATGTCAGTTGCAGGGAAAGAACAGGCTGCAATGACTATTGTGGAGATTTAGGGGCCAACTATTCTTTGAGGCCTTTAGCTTTGTGTTCATCTTGGAATTCACCATCTTGTGATTGAAAGTGACTCATTGTTGGTTTTTAAAGAATTCAATTGACAAGGGTCTTCCAAGGCTACAATTAGAAATGTTATCAAGGAAGCTAGGGACTTGATGGCACAATTTCAATTTTGTGTTGTTCAACATGCTAATAGAAGATGCAATGAAGCAGCAAATTTACTTGCCAATTTTGGTTTAGCTATTAAGGAAAGTAGTTTATGGTGGGGTGCATACCCTGATGTAATTACTAATCTCCTTTGGGTTGATTCAACTATGTAAGTTTTCTTCTAATGAATGAAGCATGTTTTCCTATAAAAAATAAAAATAAAAAAAAAAAGTCATTAATTATCACATTCCTTCTCAATGAAGATGTATATAATTGATGGAGAAAAAAACATATTTGGGATTAAAAAAAATTCATATCTAATACTCTTTTATTACAAAAATCTCTTCATTTCTTTTTCGATAGGTTAAGAGTCTACAAATTGTTTTCGAGAAAATTATTAAAAATATCTTGATATTTTTAGAAAGTTAGAAATAAGCTAATAGAAGAAGCATGTCTTCCACTATTTCTCTCAAAGTTTTCACATAGAGGAACTATTTTAATGGGCTTACAGCTTTACAAGATCACTAGAAGGTTAGTAAAAGCCACATCTTTCTATACAAAGCGAGACTTACTCTGAAGCTAATTATCAAGTGGAATGAGTCACAATGTAGTGGCCAAGTTAGGTCAGTGCTGCCAAAGTGGAGCTTTTGTGAATTACCACAAGATGTAACACCTAGCCCAAGCCTGTGGAGGAAAACCTCGCACATTTGAAAAAGGAAAGAAAAGAAAATAGAGCAATACACCATTTGGAACTTTAGGGTTTGGTCTCCCCTTTCTTTCTCCTCTACCCCGGCATCTCTCTCTCTCTCTCTCTCTCTCTCTCTCTCTCTCCTTTTATTTTTTTACGTACGCCTCATGTCGACATCTCAGTTCTTGATTTCTATGCCAACACCTCTGCCTTGGTTCCAATAACCGATGCCAACAAATCCTTCTCTTATCATCTCTAGTTGTTCTCTCGTTCTCCCTCTCTTTTCCATCTCTCACATACTCTCTCTCTCTCTCTAATCCATTGGTTTCTACCTCCTGTATATGCTCTCTCTCTAGGTGTTTAGCCGCGACTAATAGAGACCACCAGAGTCAACATGCACCTCACACTACAAAGTTATACCTTAGTCTCTTTCTACCAGTTTGTCCAATTTATGTTTCTTCCACCGTGTGTTACCTAACAATTCAAAAACTGGATTTTTGAAGTCGTTCTTTGTGTCAAAGGGCATCAAACTCATTCCTAGGCAACACCATCTTGCTCTTCAATTTGATGCGGACCACCACAATGAGATTTGGGTAAGGCAACCTCAAGCGTTAGTCTCGTAATTAAACTGTTATTTTTGTGAATTGTGCTTTGGTGCCTATTAGAAGTTGGATTTGTGTGTGTTTGTATGTTAGAACATGTAGATTTTATATTTTCATGGTTGGTTGATGTTTGAAGGGTCTCTTCTTTTGTAATGTTGTGGACAGAGGAAGGGAAGGGCCGACTTGAAAATATGGGCTGTCATTTGATATGTAGGGAGTAAGTTTATAAATACTAATGTGTGTGTGGTGAGTGGTTAAGCGAATCCAAAGAGGTTGCTTTAATTTATTGATGTAGTGAATTTTGGATGTTGTGCTTGGACCACTATAATGAGGGTTATGAAATTTTGTTAGTTAGGCTTAGGGGTGTAATCGGTCTAGTCTAGTCTGGGAAAGGTCACGGATCAAAAATTTGGATCCATAATTTTTGCTGGACTGCACAGTTAGCTATCAGTTCGATCGGTCTATTTGCTCCAATTTGGTCAATGAAGATTTTTTTTCCCACTTTTTCCTTTTTTTTTACACAAAATTAATTAAATTGGTAAAATTAATATTAAACAATCTCTTTAACATTTTATATATAATTAATGAATATTAAATAATTTTATTATATATATGGTTAATAGTGATCCCTCGAATGAAAATTACACAATTAATTTATAAAATTACTACATAAAATAATATATTATATATAATAATTAAATATATATATACACACGCACTCAATCGGTCTTTGTCCGTTCCGGTCCAAAAAAACCACATTCTGAGACTGACCAATAAGACTATTTGTTTGGTCTGGTCCAAACCTAACCATAGGGTCCGGTCAATTTTTTTGGTTCAGACTAATAGGCTTATACCCCTTGTTAGGTTGGTTTCATACTAGTATAAGATATTAACTTGTTAGTGATATATTAACATGTTAAATATATATATACACACCCAACTGGTCTCTGTCCGGTTTAGTCTAAAAAAACCACATTCCAAGACTAACCAATAAGACTATTGGTTCAGTCCAGTCCGGAACTAATCATATGGTCCGATCAATTTTTTCGATCTGGACTGATAGGCTTATACCCCTTGTTAGGTTGGCTTTATACTAATATAAGTTATTAACATGTTAGTTATATATATATATATATATATTGTTTAGTTTGTGATATTGCTAAAGTTTGGGTTCAAGGCTTGGATAATACACTGCATGAATAAGATAAGCGGTGCCTTATACTAGACTTTACGTAAAACTGATTAGGGTTGATTTTATGAAAAACTTTCATATTTTTTTTTTTTATAAAAACAACTTCAGTCATTTTCTACACTACTATTTGTATATAAATACGAAAAGGATATATATTTATATTAAGACTAGTATAGACATGAGCAAGTTTTGTACTTTGTCCTGAACTGCGTAAAAAGAGCAATTATGAAGACTGAAATTTGTATATGATTATATGATATATATTTCTTCAATACTCTATTATAATATGATGTTGCATCTAAAACCTTTCTAGCATAATATTCAGATGTGGCTTCCGTTCCAACCTTACCACAAGTGTAAATGTGTGACCTATATTATTGTATTGGTACCAATATCTTTGTTTCTGAGTACTCACTTTAAAGACAATATGATTTTTTACATGTCTTTATTGTGTGCAAACTCAGCACACCGACTTTAGAAAAGGGAGATTTAACTTGTGTTTTTGCCTAAATTGGCCGTTGGGGATAGCACAATTCTACCATGAGAGTTAAACATTGTCCATGTTCTATTATGATGCATGTTTCAATTATGCTTTTGCCAAATGTCTTTTGTTTATACTATTATTGTATATATGTTTCAAAAAATATTGCTCTATTATCTTGAGATTTTGTTTTGTTCTGTATTCTATAACTAGCTTATTTGTACACACCAGTATATGTTCAATGTTTACTGAGTAGTTGACAACTTACTTAATTATCTCCATTATTTTTAAGATGATTTTGAGGTTTCAGTTGAGGATCAAGAATAGTAAGTATGAGTAGGATTAGTTGAGCATAGTGGAATAAGTGTCTAGGAGGCACAAGTGGATTAACAGACTGGAATAAGTGCCAAAAGGTACAAGAGATTATTACAGAGTCTTATTTGGAAAATTAGTCATTTTATTGTGATATTTTGGGATATTGTTGCTTTTTTTAGACTTTGTGGAGTTCTTTCTTATATATATTGGAGTTTAATTGATGTCTTTTTGAAGGAATACATATTTTTTAGTAAACGCGTTTTACATGTTATATAACCTTTGTGCTAGTTGGAGTTTATATTGTATTGCTGGGATGTGATCTTTAATGTTCACTCCTTAATTCTCTTGGTAGAGGCTGTGATACAAGATGACCTTTGCAAGCCATTAAAAAGAGAGCTTGTGAGAGGTTCTAGAATTGGAAGGAAACTTCCCCCTTCATTTTCCGCTCTAACACCTCTACCCTCCTAGTGTAGGGAAGGGGCTTTTTCACCTTCTTTTTCCTATTATTTTGTTAAATCTTTTATTTTATAAAACACTTTTTACTATTTTTTTTATGGGGCCGATAAATTAAAAATTAGGGACAATCCGCGAGACTTGTAGGAAGGGCCTTTAGGAAGTTTGATTGTATGAACATTTGCCCAATAATCGAGCATTCAAATGGTTGCATGTGACTATTTATCTTTAGCAAAGAATGCATATATCCGTAATCTTTTTTGCTTCTCTTGGCAATAGTGGATTTTTTTCCATTTGATGCAATTTTCCATTGTTGTTTCTATTTTGGTGTTGATGTTGGGGTTTGTCTATTGTAACCCGTGCTAAGTGGTTAGGGAGCTCGTCAACCCCCTAGGTCCATCTGAAGCAGTTATCTACCCCAAAGGTAACCCACCCAAGGTGGTTGTGGAGTTCAAAGGTTCATTTCCTAAGGTAACGCTCCTATGACGGTTGTGGTACGAGTGTCAACACTTGACAGTTGCTGGAGAAGATGTTGTGCTAGTGTTGATGTCTGGGTGCGACTGTGAGAATACTCGACTTTGATGTGAGGTGGAAGATGTGCTCAACCACATAAAGTGGCAAGATGGAAAACGCTTAAAGTTTTTTCCTCCTTTTGTCACTTGTGCAAGTGTGGAACTCGGCTTTGGGGTAAGCAGGAAACGAGCTCAATCGCACTAGGTGGTGAGGAGGGCAACAATTAATGTCATTTCCTCCTTTCTTCATCAAGGGAGAGTGAAGACACTCATCTTTAGTGTTTAAGTAGAAGATGGGCTTGACCACACTTAGAGATAAGGAGGGAAATACTCAACTAAGTCATTTCCTCCTTTGGTTGCCAGTGCAAGCATGAAGCTTGACTTTGGAGGCTATGTGGGAGATGGAGCTTGACCCTACTAAAAAAAAAGAAAAAAAAACGGAACAAAGAAGTTAGTATAGAAAATCCAAATCACAAGTTTGAGATTTGTGAACCTAAGCCAATTCGCTAGAGGGTGTTGAAGGCTTGAGGGATGCAGACAAGGCCCGTAGGCAACCATGCTTTGGCAATGATGAAAATCCAGAGTGTCCATGATATCGAGCAGTCTATTATTGAGTGATGCATTGTAGTAGGCATTTCACATCACACAGTTGTTTTCGAGCAAAGTATGTTCCAGGGGCATGTAACCAAATAGTAAGTGAAGAAGTTACCTTGAGCAATTTGGCTCCATTCGTTGTGCTTGGCAGATTTCATGTCTAGCTCTTTTCCATGTTGGTGGTTGCTCGCTACCATAAGCTACTAGATTTATTTATTCTTTATTGATTGGTTTGAACACTACTCACTACACAAGAGCTTGGCCACCATGCATTGTTTGGTGGGATGTTGTTCACTGTGGAGGTCATGAAATATATTATAGTGAATGAACTGCATTGGGCAAGCATGAAGTTGTCATTGAAGAAGTGTTCCATGGCAGGCTAGCCATGGAGCTTGTCCACCATGTAGGTGATAAAAAATTGTGGGCAAGGGAGCTTGCCTACCTTGTAAGTCATAAAACACTCTAGGGATGCTTGCTCTCCAGTAGGTGATATAACACTTTGGGCAAGCAAGGGAGCTTGTCCGTCGTGTGGGGTGATAAAACACTATAGGTGGGCAAGAGAGTTTACCCGCCGTGTGGGTGGTAAAACATTTTGGATGAGCAAAGGAGCTTGCTCACCATGTGAGTGATGAAATGCTTTTGGGGGGCAAGGGAGCTTGCTTGCCATGTCCACTGGCTGGTGAGCTTGCCACGTGTCCATCACGGCTAGTGGTTACTGCCTACCATAGGCACTACTCGTGGGGGTGGCAAGCTACTGGGAGCAAGCACAATGCTTGCCCATTGTTTTCCATCTCTGTAGAAGACCAATGGTGAAAGAAGAGACTATTGAGGATCTCTGTCACTCCCTACAGTGGGATTGTGGGTGGTCGTGCACCTCACCACCGGTTGTGAGCATGCTAGTGTTGGGTGGTTTCAGCAACTCTCAGTTGGGCGTAAGGTTGCAATGGTGTGATGTCTCACTGAGGTAAGAGTCGAGGGACAATGAAGATGTCCCATCATCTTTGTCTGGCCATCCATTGGGGCCATTGAGCTTGTTCCATGGCAAGCAAGGGAGTTGCGGGCAACATGCCCAACACCATGTGCCTTGGTTGGCATGCCTTGCCCAATCCCGCGAGTATGGGGATCCCCTAGACTCATCTTGGGAAGGGGGGTAGCCCATCAGTGGCAAACACAGCCGATGGTTCACATGGTGGTCATCAACTGGCTTACCAGCTTGTGATAGGCTAGTAGGGTGTGTCCTATTACTCTTCGAAATGCTAGACAATGATAGCCAAGCGAGGGAACCGTCGTCAGCTCTATTTGGCCATCTGTTTGATAGGGTAGCCGGATGTAAATAACATCACTGGGGTGATAGGCAGCCAACCTTCTGCTGTGAACCTCTTAGACGTGCAGTCAAGCAACCCCTGACATCTTTGTGCATGGCGTGGATGGTGGATGCACATATTATTTGTACAGTGCATATGCACAGACTACTTTATCCTTTTTAACAAAATAAAAATATAATAGGCTAAAAGTTAAAATGAGTCTTATCTGTTTCCTCGAAGATGATCTCATGAGCTAAGAATTCATCCTTCTCCCACTTCCAAGGGAGAGAATAAGTCGATCCCGCATACAATGTCAATTGTTAATGCATAAATTCGCACAATAGACCGGAATGGAGGAAAAATCATCCTTGGTTCACGATGATGATTTGGGCATTGATATGGTGTTCTTTGTGTTCATCCATGTTAGTAAATAATAAAAAAATAAAAATAAAAAAATAAAAAGAGTTACAATGATTTACGTATTTCGGTATTATACTTAAGTCTACATGTTTTTTAGGGGTGAATTTCACTATGATAGGTAATTTTACATATCTCTCATGACCTCACAGTTTTCTCAATACAATAGAGAAATTTAAGATTTCAGCAGTTGATGATGACGCCTCCCTTGAGAGAAGATCATTTGGAGTCATCATGCTTGATGGAGTCAGTGTGTAGAGAATGTGTCTAGATTTGTAAAGATCTCCTTGTTTTATAGAGGACTTTTTCCTTCGTTAGAGTAATTGAGTCATGCTTGCCTTATGAAGCCATTTTCTTTTAGGAGTTTGAGTCAACTTATCTTATATCTTCTTAACATTATCTATTCCCTTATTATTAGTGATAGGTTTTTTTAATAGACTGGATTCAATTAACTTTATCCCTAACACTATCATTAGGTTAACGATAACAGTAGTCAAACTCATGGAGTAAGTTAGTAAAACCAAAACCCTAGGGTTTGATATTTTTCAAACTGGTCCAAGGAAAAAAACAAAAAAGTTTCACAATAACCTTAAGGTAATACCTATATCCTTAATGTAATAAATAATGAGTAATAATATCTGCACAAGAAAAATATTTCATAATTCATATTTTAAAATAAGAATATTTTTATGGAATGATATTACTTTTATAAGTAGTTTACAGAAAGTACTGCCTGTTTATTATTTTTCATACCTGAAACAATTTGATGATGTGGTACTTATTGGTCACAACATGACCGATCAAAACACATAATCAAGAAAAAATTAGAATAAATCAAATAAAATAGACCAAAGTTCAAGAATCCGCTATAATCAAATATGTGATTTTATGAGAGAAAATAGTTTATGGTAATTAATATACTATAGATAACATATGTAGGATTCATTGAAAAATACAAATGTTAAATTCATACTGGCTATTTTTGGTTACTAAAAATGCTAAAAATATTTAAGAATTGTGAAAATTTGTTTGAGATTAGACGTTGGAAAATGAGAGAGAAGATTATGAATAAAAATGTTTTTTTAAATAAGTAGATAGATAGAGTTAAAAAGTTGTTAAGTATAATTTTTTAAGATTGTTTTCATTTTGAGTTTATAAAAGTTTTATTTTTATATTTGAATAAGAATTAGATAAAAATTTGAAATTGAAAATTTTTGAATTTGAGTAATGTTTCAAAATAAAAATACTTAAAAAATTAAGAAATAGCCGCGTTACATTTTTAGGTGAAGAAATAGGTATTTCATGTATTATTATTTACTTATTTAAATAATATTTTTTATTTTATTTTATTCTTATTAAACTAATTGAATTGTTTTAATTATCATCCATATACTATATATTTGTTATAGGAAAAATGAAAAATAAAATAAAATATATGTGGTGTGTAGGAATGATACGTAGAATTATTATTTAATGTAAGTAGCCATCCTCAAAAAATAAAGAATAGTTATCAATGTTTTAAATTTCATTCTAATGATCATTTCAGCTTAAGCACTAGTGTATAATATTTCAAAATTGGTGTATTCTGGTATGCTGTTTTAGGATTACCTATATACATATAAATTGATAATTAATAATTCTACATCATGGGATGATAAGAGGATGATGAGAAAATAGATGATAAATAGATTTGTTGATAAAATAAATATATGTATATGTAAGTATGTATCATGTATATATATGTGTGTATACATACATACATACATATTGTTGGGGGACTTTTGTTTGGGGCCTCAAAGCCCACTGAGGCCAACTCGGGCCCAACATCAAGCATGTTTCCCATACCCCAGGTAACCTAAGGTGGCTTGGCCTATGCCTGCAAGGATCTTCCAGTGGTTCAGAGTCGACCCATTACCCGCGTAGGTCGAGCATGACTGCTCCCATTAAGATGGGACATTGCAGAAGTAGCTCGGGAGATCAAGTCGGGGGAAGGAAAAGGAAGGACGCCATGGGAAAGAGAATAGACTACCCAAAGATGCCAGGAGACCACGTCATATTAAATGGGTTCACCAAATAACTACGCTGCATTAAATGACTAATTCCATAGGGCCATGCCGCATTAAACACAGCATGGCAGAAAGAGTTCTAGGAGTATTTCCCTTTCTCCAAGTTGTAGGGCATGGCCACTGGACTCTCCGAGCCGAGTATAAAAGGCCCCTTTTACTACAAGGTAAAGGGATCAAATCCTCTAGCTAAAATACATTAACGCTCACCATCTCCTCAATTCCCCCACTATTTAGTGCTACCACCAAAGTTTTGGGTCCCGCCTATGGAAACATATGATGGGACCCAAGACCTAGTTGAGCATTTCGAAACATTAAAGGCTCACATGATGTTGCATCGGTTTCCTGGAGAGGTGGCTTGCAGAGCCTTCCCGCTAATCTTAGAGGGACCTATAAGGACGTGGTTTGGCTCCCTAGCACTCGGCTCCATTGGAAACTTCAACGAACTAGCTCACCTGTTCCTTACCCACTTCATGGCAAGTAGGAGAAGAAGGTGCCATGCCGCCTTCCTCCTCACTGTCAAACAAAGGGAAGATGAAAACCTAAAAACCTATATGGCTCTGTTTAACAAGGAGCGAATGACCGTAGAGGACCAAGATGAAAAGATCACCCTAGCAGCACTCCTTGTGGAAGTTGGGCTCCAATCGGCGTTCATGGCAAAATTAACCAAAAGGGCCCCCACGACCCTCTGAGAGTTCATGGATCAAACTAAAAACTTCATAAACACCGAGGATACCCTCCACTCATTGGTCAAACCCAGACGACAAGAGCTAAAGTAGACAGGGAAGGGAAAACCCACACAAAAAGTCACACCCAGGATAAGGCTGAATGAAAGCTACGGGAGGTAAGGAAAAAAGAGCCCGCCGTAAGGAACTTGCCACACCAGCACAATCGATCAACATTCATGATCATGAAGGAGGATAAACAACCAAACCCGAAGGAGCGTCATTACTACACTTACCATCAGTTGACCACCCACAGCACGGGACAGTGCCGTTCCCACTGGGGGGACCGAGCTCCACTCCGATACCCTCCTTCCTGACAAGTGGAGAAACTGTGGAGGGAGCGTTCTATATAGAGGAGTCTCGGTAGAGGATATCAGTAGAGGAGGCGGGAAAGTTTGAGAAGGAGGGAAGCTGAACGGGGACCACTGCACGTCTTTCCATCGCAACCACGCCAAGAGGTGCCCTTGGTAGGAGAAATTTGCACCATCGCTGGAGGTTTTGTCAATGGAGGTGCAACTTTATCTGGAAGGAAAGTGCACGTGAGAAAGGCCCGACATTGGGAAGTTTACTCAGCCTCCTAACGCCTCACTAAGTATATTAGGGGCGAGCCCACTCCCATGATCTCTTTTGGAGAAGCTGATGAGGAGAGAGTCTTCTACCTGCAAGATGATGCATTAGTGGTCACCATGTAAATCGCTAACTTTACCACCAGAAGAATCATAATTGACAATGGCAACTCAACAGATGTCTTGTTTTGGGAAGCATTCATCCTCATGGGAATAGATGCGTCTTGGCTCCTACCGGCCCAAATGCCGCACAAGGGCTTTTTGGGGGAAACAGTTCAACTAGTGGGGACAATCACCCTATCTATCTTGGTCGACAACCCACCCCACTCTGCCTCGGTCATGGTCGACTTCTTAATAGTAAGAACTTCCTTGTCTTCATCATCAACCGACCAATGCTCAACAAACTTAAGGCAATTATCTCCACCTACCACCTAAAGGTAAAGTTTCGAATGACCAAAGGGTAGGCGAGCTTCGAGGAGAACAAGCATCGGCAAGAGAATGCTATGCGCAGAAGCTGAAGCCAACGGTGGGATGAGCAATGCCTAGCGCAAGTATGCGCCACTCATAAAGCAGTGACAAGCTCTTGTCATCACACAAGTTGTCCCAACTAATGGGAGGAAGAGGGGCGCGTAAGAAGGAAAAGGAAGAAGAGACTCAGGTTTTTTTATTCTCATTTGTATAAATTTGATCCCTTTTTTGTATAAACTCTACTTAATGAAAGCGTTAGTTCTGTTTTTAGGAAGTCGATAAAAGGACTCTCCAGCTGCAATTACTTCTAAACTCCAACTTTACATCAATCAATTACCTCCCCACAGGGTAATAAAGGGATGAGTGTAATGCCAAAGGTTTTTCCTCAAATAGCTGACACACACTACCTTCCTCGTGGGCGTTGACCAGCAAAAGAGGATCCAGTCAGACATACTGCCCGAACAGACGACCTTCCCTTAGAGTATGATGTGAACTCCAATAGACTTGCTTTGAGACCCAACAACAATACTGGAAAAACAACCCCAAGAAAGCCAAACTCAGGTATATGGATGGAGAATCTAGACCCGATGAGAACTTGTTCAAAGAACCTACATTATATCAAAATCTAGACCCATTGAAGAACCCGTCTCAAGAACCTAGATTACAAAGGAAGAACGCCACAAAGGTTTTGATTTAACCTTGATAAGTTCAGAAGTTCAAGAAAAACAAGAGGAGATAACTCAACTCTCAATGACAATTCCATATATTCTGCCTCTCAAATGAGGTTACAAGTGGTTTAAATAGACAATCCCCAAAAACCCTAAGTAAACAATGCGTCGGGTACTGTAGGGTGAACAGTGCCATACGCCACGCTACAGTTACTTCTGAAACCCTAGTAAGACATAAAATTATAACTTTCCAAATAAACCCTTGGCCAAAAATACAAGGCCTTCCCAAAAATAACCCTAGTCCATTAGAAATAAGACATACGTGGGCCAAGCATCCTCAAGCCCACTTCTTCTAAACTAATAATAAAATACCGTTAAACAAATTGAAAGCCTTAACAACAATAGGACCAATCTTTAAGTCATGTCTTCCATAGCTTGTATCAAGTGGATCAAAACTGGTTCTTTTTCCTTGAAGCCCATCTTGAGTGTTGGGCTCTTCCTAGCTTCATCCCAAGTGGATTGCACTAATCCTTGCATTGCTTCCTTGATCTTCTTGGCTCTTGATCTTGTAATTGGCCCATCTGGAATTTGCAAGGGATCTTTAAGGATAGCTCCACCTTGGTTCCCATCAGAGTACCAAACGGTTGGATGAGCTAGAGGCCATCTTGACCCTTCTATGGGGAAGAATGGGTCCAACCTTGAGGTAACCTGAACATCCACCATTTGCCATGATGAAGAGTGGATACAGTGCTAGCTTGGCTCTTACCTATTGTTCTTGTGGTATCAACGGATGGGAGCGGGTCCAATCAGACATACTACTCAAAAAAACTTCCTCCATGTAAGGGTCAACAAGTGGAACTAACCCCAGGGTAAACTGACCTCCCCTGTAGAGGAAAGCGAGACCAACCCTGAGGCTACCCAAACATTGACCCCATCCCACCTCGGTGACTAGTAATATAGTCCGTGGGCCATTGACAACCTCCCCTAGGGGAATTTATAAGGTAGAGAGTGATTTGAGGCACTTCTACCTCTCCCTTGGTGAAGTGCGAGTTTGTCCTCAACAGCCGATACACATTACCTTCCTTGTAAGCGTCGACCAAAGAGAGCGAGTCTAGTCAAACATAATGCCCAAATAGATGGCCTCCCCTTTGGATACCAAAGCTAGAGGCCATCTTGACCCTCCCAATGGGGGAGAGCAAGTCCAGCGCTGAGGTTTGCCTAACATACCCCATTCCGCCACAACAAAGAGTGGGTGCAGCTCCACCCTGGTCCTCACTCCCTTTTCGTGCGACGTCAATGGATGGGCACAGGTTCAATTGGACATACTGCCATAAAAAACTACCTCCACATAAGGGTCAATAGGCAGAACTGACCCCAGCTTAGACTGAACTTCTCTATAGAGGAAAGCAGGGCAGCCCTGAGCCTGCCCAAACATTGACTCCATCCCATCGTGGCAAAGGGATAACGACCTCCCTAGGGGGCTAAAATGGGAGGGTGTAGCTTGAGGTGCCCCCACCCCTCCCTCTGTAGGGTGCGGGATAGTCCCAAGACTATTTGTCTCAACCACAGAAGACATCACATTCACTAAAATGATCAGAAACCTAGAAATCTCACCACGTCAAACCAGTAAGGCAAATTGGTAATTGTCAAATAAAGCATACATATATATAGGTTTTGATTTTGCAGCGTGTCCAAAAAAAATTTGGGTGAGTGCAGGCTTACACACACTCACCCCCTTTT
Organism: Carya illinoinensis; assembly: GCF_018687715.1. Taxonomy (NCBI): domain Eukaryota; kingdom Viridiplantae; phylum Streptophyta; class Magnoliopsida; order Fagales; family Juglandaceae; genus Carya; species Carya illinoinensis. Next base: position 2,327,749 of record NC_056763.1, read on the forward strand.
GCCTAGCATAAGGGTCAACGAGGCGCACCCAATCTTACATACCACGCTACCTCCATAAAGAATTTGGGCAAGTGCAGGCTTACATGCCACTCGCCCTCTCTCGCAGAACGCTAAGGTAAACAAGACACCCCTTATCTTACATACCGCACGACCTCCACAAAGAATATGGGTGAGTGCAAGCTTACACGCGGCTCGCCCCCTCTTGCCAAGTGTGAGTGTCAACGAGGAGCACTCAATCTTACGTACTGCTCAACCTCCACAAAGGATCTAGGAGAGCGCAAGCTTACACACCACTTGCCCCCTCTCGTTGAGCATGAAGGTCAACAAGGAGCAATTTGCCTTACATACCACACGACCTCCACAAAGAATCTAGGAGACTGCCTCCAGGAGTTAAAAACGAGTAAGACAATGCATAAAAGAAATCTAAGCGGGTGCAGGCTTACATGCCACCCACCCCCTCTAGTTGAGCACGAGGGTCAATGAGGTGCACCCAGTCTTACAAACCTTGCAACCTTTGCAAAGGAATTTAAGTGGGTGCAAGCCAACACGCCACCCACCCCTCTCATCGAGTGCGAGGGTCAACAAGGTGAGCCCAGTTTTACCTACCGTGTAACCTCCGTAAAGGATCTGAGGGAGTTTGGGCTTATGTGCTACTTGCCTAGCACGAGGATTAATAAGTTAGTCTAGTTTTACATATTGTGAAACTTCTACAAAGGCCTTGCACACACAACACAGGGCCTTAGTAGGGGTTGAAAGTGAACAAGACATCACTGAAATAAGTATTCAGTCATCACAGAGATAAGCAGACTTAGAAGTCATTACACTCGGTCGGGTACCACCCGAAAGGTTATTGATGTATCAAGATTGAAAGAAAAGCATCAAGTCTCAATAAGCAACCAACATAATACCACCCACGAGTGGCATGCGCAAAGCACAAGCAAGCAATATGGAAAAAAGACAAGTTTGAAAGTATAAATGGAAGAATGTTTTATACATCAATTCTCAGAACGATTACAACGAAAAGATTACAACACATCTGGGTGAAACCATGCAAAGAGAAAGTCAAAGTAATCCACCAGCTATGCCGAGCTCAGTGGGGTACCGTACAGCACCATTGGCAAAATAGGTGGCATCGATAGGGTCGCTAGAGAGGCACCATCACAAAAGTACAGAGGGGATGTAGGACACGAATCACCTCAAAGAAGAGCTCAACGGGGTAGGGGCTAGAAACAGCCTTGATCAACTCAAGCTCCCAAACCACACAACTATCAAGGAAAACCAAAGGGGGAAACTAGCCTCAGACAAAACCATATGGAAGTGACAAATAGGGGCCACCCCTCCGTGGACTCCACCGAAGAAAGTGGAACAACGAAGAGCTCGAGTTGAAGGTAAATCCATCCACAATATCAATAAAAGCCCCCTCGTTGGTGCAAGTGCTCACTGTCTCTCATCCCCTGGCCGGGGAGGAAGTGTTTGAGCCTGAGTAGGTTCAAGACGTCAGAAATCTCCTTCTATAACAAGGCCTAGGGGAGAAGCCCAGCTTCACCCCGGGTAGGGAGGCAAGCCAAGATGTAAGGATGGAATGTGAACTACACTAGGAGTTCTGAGATAGAAAAACCCATAGAACGACCTAGCTGTAGGATTGAGAGCATGCCTTCTTTTCAAGGCATCTCCTGGTGATAAAAAATTGACACAACTTTTGGAAAGACATTCTCTAAAAGTCCCGAGAAACTGCGAAGCACATGTCTCCACAAAAGCCCACTACAGAATGCAATACCAGAAGACTAGCCTAAGGCTAGAAGATCCATCAGAAGTAGAAACAACCAACAATAGCACAAAAAGAAGACAGAGCTACCAAGCGCTTGGAAAGCAAGCAAGGAGAGGCAATGACAAATGACAAAGGCCAAGAGTGCTATTTATAGGCAAGGAACAATGGTTCACTTTCCAAAGTTCAAGGAACCTATGCATTGAGGGCCTCATCAAATCTGGAGCGAATCTCACAAAGAGCCTCACACAAATCCCATGAAAAATGTGGGGCATTATCCAACGCCATAAATACGAAGAGACCAATGGGTGTACATTAAATGGCCAACTACTCAAGATTATCGCAGATTCACAAATGATCGGCCGCCGAACTATTCTCGCGGAAGACTAAAAGATAGCATACGACAAAGGAACCAAATGGGCAAGAACACGAGGCATCTCCTCAGAAGATGAAAGGTCTACAGTAGACAAATGGACAAATGGATAAACAGTATGAAAAAAGAAGCACAAATATCGGGAGGCAATCACGACATAAAGAAAATATTTTATTAAATCAAGAAGGCATACAAGAGTAAAGGGACACATGGAATCCATAATCCCTATAGGCACAAACACAAAGTAAAAAGCTACAAAAAGAAAATAAAAAGACAACAACACCAAGCGAGGTCAAGGCCGAGAACCTCTATGATCTTCCCCGAAGTCAGAAGGGCCTATCTTGGCAAAGCCTGGCCATTGTCTAAGCTCAGCTAGGTAAACCTTGACCTCCTCTAAGCTCCCTTTCCTTAAGTCAACACAAGCATCATCCCCAAAAGGGAGGTCAGGAGGATCATAATCTTTTGAGGGCAGCTGCGTCAAGCTCGAGATCTCTGAATTCAACCACCTGCAAGTGTGCCTTTAATAACCTGGAATCCTTGGGATTGAGGATGACATAATCATGCATCCTCTCGTGGCTCTCCAAGTACTTGTGGGACCAGGCTTCCTCACAGATGTAAAGAGCCTTCCCAGCTGCTTGCTCAACCATGTGGCGACCTCTTACACCTGTGACAAGTCACTTAGCAGATCCTTGATGGCCATGTTTTGAGTTGGATGTCAAAATCCTAGAGACCCATTAACTCTTCACTCTCCCCTTGAAGTAAATCCTGCGACTCCTGAAGCTTACTTAGTGACTCTTGCGCTTTCACAGCCTACTCCTTTGCCATAGCTAGCTCTGCCTTCAAGCAGCTCTTCTCCTCCCTCTCTTGCTCCACCAAGGATCGGAGACCTAGGTTTTCTCTCTCTACAGCCTCCTAGCCACTCACTATGTGCTATGGTAGACCTCCTGACTCTCTGCAGATCCCGAAATTGGAAAAGGAAGAGAGTATGCTGGAACCAAAAGAAAGAACACAAAGCATAAAGTATGAAGTAAGAGAAAGGACCTCAATGAGGAATTTCAGTAGCAGATCGGCCTCCCGCTCCAAAGCCTCCTCCCACCAGACCTCACCCTCTGGCCTAGGGAAAACCAGAGTGGCTTCATCTGTCGCCTCTGGAGGATGCAATTCCCTTCTCGTGGGCTCATCTGGAACTTCCTCAAAGGGCCCTCAACTTGAAGAAGCAAGAGTGCTCTTACCAACCTGTGGATCAAGAAGCACGACAAAGGGGTGCCTAATCCACGCCCCCAAGGTTACTCTAATCTCCCTCCTTAGGACTTCCCATTGCCGTCACAGCCATCCCCAGGCTCGGTGGGGTCAAAGTGGAAGGTTCAAGCTTCGTAGCCCCTTCACGACTCGGCGAAGTAGGAACGTCATGCTCAGCCACCAACTGACTGCTCTTGGTTACACCAGCGTTTGCGTTGGACACCAGCCCAACAACGGTGGCAACAGACAGAACAACACCTGTAGTAATGTCAGTATTGGGAGACGTACGAACAGACGTGCAGTCATCAATAGGTCCCAAGTCCACCCTAAGATGACTTGAGACTTCTTTCGACGCAAAGGCCTCAACTAATGATCGAACAGTGGATGCCAAGGAATGAGACATCTCCACATTTAGTTCTGGTGGCTGTGTCACCACCCAAGTTTGGCGAGGTGCCCTGTCCAGAAGAGCACCCCAAAAGTGCATGCTAACCATGTTTGCCCTCTAAGAGACATCTTGCACCCCTGTAGTAGGTCTGGGAGCCCTTGGGCCAAGCTCAACGACTTGGGCTATGGAAGGAAAGGATGCAGCAGATACATCTAGATTCAAGGACTCTCCATCTCCACAGCGCCAGGCCGATATTGCAGAAGAAGAAGGGACAAAGGATCGCTCGGACCCAGGGCATCCGGCAATAACAGCCCTAGGAGCCAAGGCCTTTGGGTGCAACAGATCATCCCCACTAGGCTCTAAATAGACTCTCTTGCCCTTGCCTTCAGGAGGAGGATCCAACATTCATTTCCTTGAAGAATCCAATAGCGGATGAATGACAATTCCTCATACGGAAGAAACGACGTGAGCTATCGGAGGAAGAAACAACGAGGCTATCCTCCCCAAGGAGAACCTTCGTGTGTACAAGGAGGGGGTTTTTGGTTGCTCAGTCCTGAATGGTCGCGATACGGTGCAGCTCACCGAGGGTGGTGGTTGGATGCACAACCCTGTCGCTCGGCATGACCCCCTAGGAAGCCTTGATTGAAAACTCAGCCTGGCCAACCTAGCCAATGGGAAACTCTCATCCACAGCCAGACAGGAAGAAGAACTTGCCGGTCCAGTCTAATACCTTGTGGTATCTCGACTCCAATACAACCAGGGTAGGCATTCCCCTTAAACTGTAGATTTCCCCTGTGCCCCCCTCTTCACATTGTGGGTCAGGACAAATTCATGGTTAATGAGGTCAACATGCTCCAGGACATACTTCAACAACACCCATCACCACAAAATACACCAATAGATCAGAACTTGCCAGGCGTTCGGATGAAGTTAAGTTGGAGCTAGTCCCAAGTGGTACAGGATTTCACAAACCGGGTGAGGGAAAGGCAGTCTCAGTTTGCAAGAAAACATGCTGGGGAAGAGGACGGCCCGCGTCACCTAGCAGTCGGCACTCACAACCCTTTTGCGCAACCCCGAAACTTTGAGAACCACTGAATCTTGGATATGGTAAGTCAAGGCCAACGACAGAAGAATGTCGGAAGTGGTCTCGGAATGCTAGGACCGACCTACATAGCTCAAGTTCGATGAACTAACCTCGGTGCGGCTGCTGGAACTCACAGGGTTAGCAAATTTCTAGGAGGCCATCCAGGCAGTAAGAGTCGAATTGTAGTGGGAGAAGCATAAAGGGTTGAAAGCAAATATGAGTAAAGAGAAGACAGGCAACGAGAGTATTGCAGAAGCTAGCTGTAACAACCCGCTCCTTTCTCTCTCTATTGGCCTAGAGTCTCGTTATGCATGCCAAGCCTCGATTGCATGTTTTTAAAGATATTAAGTGATTTCTAAAGTAAGCCTATTGTTTTAAAGTCACAAATATTTTAAATGGAATATTTTCAGTGCTATAGGTCTAAGCTTGTTTTAAACAAAACAATTATAATATTTTTAAAGAGTTTCAAAAATATTATAATTGTGAAAAATTATATAATTTAAATAACTTCAGTCATTTAAAAATATTGAAGTCATTTAAAAATATTACGAGATTTAAATTTCTGTTAAAAACTCTAAATTAAATTAAATGGTTTCATTCTCATAAAAATAATTAGTAACCCTTCATCATTTAATAAATGATGAAGATTATATTATATAAACTAAAATTTAGTTTAAAATATTCTATCTTAATTTTTCTCAGTGTTTTAAGTTAAATTAATGTCTACGTATTTTCAAATTAGTATTTAAGTTTACCGTTAGATCATTTTGTAGATCCCAAGACGAAAGACTTGGATTAAATACTCAAGCCCCTAGCCTATTCCCTCATTTTCTCTTTCCCTCTCTCTCTCTCCTCTCCCTCTCTACCAGCCCAACGGGAGCACCCCCTCCCTTGGTCGAATCTCCTTTAGCCCAGCCCAGCGCTACTGTGCACCCTCCAGCCTCACCGCCACAATCGGCGTGTCCCCCTCACGCCAATGAGTCCCACGGTAGCCCCTCTCTCTCTCCTCCTCCCTCTTTCCAAAATGGGTAAGAAAACTCATTCTTCCTCCCCTTGCACTGCCGTACTCGACCACCACAACCTTTGACCACCACTAGCAGCTTCACTACCTCACTAGCTCCACCTCCATGGCCTCCCTTACCAGCAGCCATCTCTCCTCCCTCGGATCACCCCACATGAAACCCACAAAACCCACACGGGTTCCTTTACCCACGTCATCGTACACAACAACCCAAGCCACCACACCACCACTAAGAGCCTCCTTCCCCATCGAGTATCTTACCCAGCCATCCCCATGCCTAGCCAAGCCTCTCTCTTCCTAGACTCTCACCCACTCTCTCACGGCTGTTTCTCTACCTCACAGCCAGTTATGCCACCGTGGACCACCATACTACCACCAAAGCTCTACCGCACTTCCCTCAAGTCATCCTTTAGCCTGCCATCACCCAACCAAGCTCCTCCTCCAAATCTCCATTATGTAAGACCCACGGACATCCCTTAAAGCCCACAGCTTTGCTGTGCTCCATCACCCCAACCACCACGAGGCCACCATGAGCCTTCCTCGGCCCCCCAAGTCCATCCCTAAACTCAAACAGCCACCATACAAGGTGGACAGCCACTGTACGTGGCTAATCGCCATAGTACGCGGTGTTAACCGCCACATACGACTCTTCTGATGCCTTTGACCGTGATAGGCTCGGAGCAACGCACGGGTTATCTCGTCAATGGTATAACCCTCTCTCCCTCATTAATTATGTTAAATGTTAGTTGATGGGTTGTAGAATGTGTTGTTGGTATTGTGGAGTTCGTTGTGTAGTGAAGTGTTAGGCGTAATTGTGTAGTGTGCTGTGAAGTGTGGGTGTGAAGTGTGTGCCATAGTTGTGATGCGGCATAGTGTTGTGGAGGGAGTACATGTGGAGCATACTCCATGAGGCGAGGCGATACACCGTGTGGCGTGTCACAAAGAAAATGATGGTTGTGTAGTTAAGGAGCGTAGAGTATGTGAGTAGTGTCAGGAACTGTGGAACAGTGTCCCAAAATAGCTGTGATGTGGCCTATAGTCCGAGCTGACAAGTGTCGTCATGTAGTTGACTTATGGCTAAGAGTGTGTGAAGTGGTAGAAAAGTGTAAGAGTAGTGTAGCGAAAGCATGATGAGGGAATGTCACGAAGTGACATGGTTAAACAAGCAGTCGTGCTTGTGATGAATGTGGAATTAGTGTAAGAATGACGTAACAGGACGCCAAATGAAGTGACTAGATCACTGCTTACCTTGGGAGTAGTCTCGAGCTACACGATGAGACCGAGGCTTAGAATGAATGGGTCTTCTCGTGTAAGTTTTGGGATGAACTTGTAAAATGGGCCGAAAATTAGGAAGGTCCTGCTGACCAAGTTGGAATAGAAGTTGGCATCGGATCATGGAGCTTGTTTATACAAGCGGGCATTCAACGACTATAAGTGGATCTTAGGTGATAAAAGGTAATGTACATGTGCATCTGGTGAGATATGTGTACCGGATGAATTTACCATATATAATTGGTAATATGTCCTAAGCATAGTTGCACAATGTTTAAGCCTTAGAGGTGGCTTAAACTCATGTGGCATGTATAGATGGGAATGAGAATTTAATATGGGTTAGGATGCATGAAGGTAGTATTGGGTACATTGTCTAAGATTGGGATGCATGACTTAGTCAGCCTGAGTCATGTATCGAAATGTAGTTAATAAAAGAACAAGAAAAAGGTCGTAGTGTCTTAACCCTAAGGTGAATCATAAAAGTTCACTTTAAAGGATAAGACTTCAAAGTAAAACATTGAATTTGGAAAAGGTGACCCAAGTGGGTCTCAAAATGATGAAACATGGTAAGGAAGACATAGAAGACGAAGCTAGTGACTGTAAATGGACCCCGAAGGTTTTAGCATAGTAAATGGCATGTAAGAACATAGGGATAGATGGAGAGTGTTCCAGGTAAAATGTAGTTCTATTCTAGTTTACTTGCATGTAGGTTGACACAAAAAGAGTATGACATAGAGTCCAGGTAAGTATTACATTCATACTCTAGAGTTTTTTACGGATATGAAGATTAAAATGAAATGCTTTTCCTTTGCGACATTTCACAAAACGAAACGGACGACATTTTTAGAAAGAATGCTAAGTATAAGTATGTAACGACCCTTCTTGACGACCCATTTTTATGCACCCAAAGTATTAAGTGTATGCATGTGAATGGATGGTAAATGTGGTAAGTTTTGTATGTATTTTCACAAAATGAAATACGAGGCTAAGGCCTCATGCTTTAAGCGATGCTTTAAACGAGGTGAAGAAAGTGTTTTAAAATGTCCCTATGAAAGATGATGCTTTAAATGATGCCATGAACTAAGGTTTTAAATGATGCTGTTAAAGATGATGTTTAAGCTCATGCTTTTAAATGACTTTTATGAATGAATGGACTGAATAACTGAAAGAATTGAAAATGACTGAAAGGACTAAATTGAAAGAAATGATTGAATGAATGGAAGGATTGAATGAATTATGTATAAAAATACATAACGGCCACATGAATGTATGAATGGGTACCAAAAGACTGGACTGGGTAGATTGCAATGCTTGGTAAGTAGTACTGGTAGTACACCCAGTGCTGCACCTTGATGGAATGGATTCCTAACCCCGTGGCCATGGGCGAAATTAAGGTCCAAAAGACTGCTAACATGCGCACACAGGGAGTAATAGTATGCAATGACTAATGAAAGTGATAAGAAATAATGTATGCATGTTATCAAAGAAAATATGTATGCTAAGACTCTTTAAGAAATGAAGGCAGCGAAGCGTGGGGCACTATTTTATAAAAGAAAACTCTTTTTAAAGAAAAAACCCACATCATAATATTTTGAACGAATGAATGTCTATGCATTGTATGTATGGGATAATGAATGCATGATTGAAAATCTAAGTTATGATATTTTAATTATATGAAGTAATGCTTACGAGTCTTCGACTCATTTTAATTTTTATGTATGTCCTCCCAGGGACAAGACGAATGGTACAAGTCAAGGCAAACATGGCCCAAGAGGAAGAGTACTGAAGCTTAGTCACATTGTTTTGTATGAAAGACTTTTAATTGTAAAATTTAATTTTTACCATTGTAACTCTTCTTAAATTAAGAATGACATTTTATTTTATAAACATTGAGTATTTTGTATCCTGGCATGGAAGTAAAAGGTTTTAAATGAACAGTAATTCTCGTCGTCTTTTTTAAAATTATTTTCTAAATGACCCACCACATGGATGGACATTACACTACCCGTTCTCAACATATCATGAGTGCAAACGAGGAAGGATTTATAAGCCCTGCATGGCAGCATAGTCGCAAAAAGAGGGAACATCTAACAATTATCATTGCAGAAAAGATGGAACGACAGCTGGCGAAATGTCAAGATTACGTTCCAGCGAAAAGCAGCGGAAGAATCAGAATTGGGCACGTGGATTCATCAAACCCCTAATGCTTTCATTCAAAGGCAAGAGGAGTAATTGGTAGCACTAAGCAGGAGCAAAGGAAATTCTCATCGGTTAACTCGATGAGAATTGGAAGGGTAACTGTTGGAGAGATTTTCGTTAGGGGCCTCAAAACCCATAAAGGCCAGCCTGGGCCCAACATCAAGCATGTCCCCCATACCCTAGGTAGCCTAAGGTGGCCTCGCCCAAGCCCTCGAGGATCTCCCAGTGGTTTAGAGTCAACCCATGACCCGCGTAGGTTGGGCATGCCTGCTTGCATTGAGATGGGACATTGCAAAAGAAGAGTGGGAAACCAAGTCAGAGGAAGGAAAAGGAAGCATGCCAAGGGGAAAAGATTGGACTACCCAATGACACCAGAAGACCACAACATATTAAATGGGCTTACCAGATAACTACACTGCATTAAATGACTGCTTCCAGAGGTCCACGCCGCATTAAAAACAGCATGGTGGAAGGAATTCTAGGAGGATTTCCCCTTTTCAAGGTCATAGGGCATGGCCACCTGACTCTCCAAGCAGAGTATAAAAGGCCCTTTCGACTACCAAGTAAAGGGATCAAATCCTCTGGCTAAAATACATCGGAGGTTCCTCATACCACCCCAGGGCGCCTTTCCCATCCCCTTCTACATTGTTGCAGCCCCTGAAACAGAAGACTCGGCCCAAAGGTATATGAAACATGTCGTTAACACACACACACACACATAGATATATATAAATAGAATAATTGGTGACTTATAAAATGAATATATGTTGAAAATATTTTAAAAAATGTAAAGATAATAGTGTTGAAAGATAATATTAAAAAAATCACAAACTTAAATTGGGACAAAGAAAATAAATAAAAGTAAATAAAAAAATCCAAAAAAAATATTAAAGATGAAGAAATAGATATTTTATGAAAATAGCCATTCTCCAAATTATGGAATAGTTATTTCGTCATAAAGATGAGAAGAAGGAATAGCTTTTGCTTTATAAATAGGTATCCCAAGCTGCCTAATATTGTAAAATTATTAACAACAAAGTTTTAACATTTTATTTTGTAAAAGTTTCACCACCGTGGTGGCTAAAGAGGGTGAATCGAGGCACCACCTGTGCCGTTATAGGGTGTGGCCGAACTTCTCACCCCTTAGGCTTTGATAGGTAGGCTGGCACACCTGGTAATGTAATCCTAATTATCAATAACCCATGAAGATGATAGAGTACCTCCCGAAATTCATAACATGATCATAATTCTTTTTACAATCACACCTGTTAATTCGATGCATTTTAAATAAGTTACATAGAACTTAAAAAATATTGCATCAATGACCATAACCAGGGACACTAAAATTTAATGTGACTGTTGGGGGATTTTTCCCATAGCCTCAAGCCCAACGAGCCCAGACCGAACGTGAGGGGGGTCTCTCCCATCCCAAAGGGGCCCGAAATGCCAGGCCCAGGGCCCAAAGGCCTAGCCAGTCAAGCCCCTTGGTGACCTGATTGGGGACTCCCTACCCACGTAAACTGGGCATGAGGTTCCCGGTTGAGAGATGGGATGCTACTCAAGGGGTAGGAAAAACTACACCAACGAAAGGGGAAGGAAAAGGGCCATATCGATGGGATGGAACTCTAACGCAGCATCAGGGGATCACACTGTATTAAAAGCATTCACCCAAAAATTATGCTGCATTAATTAATTTCTCATAGAGTCACACCGCATTAAAGAAAGCATAATGGAGGTGACTCTAGGAGGACACTCTCCATCTAGACACAGGGCATGGCCGCCTAGCCCTCGAGGCAAGGTATATAAGGAACTCTCAAGTGTAAGGTAAAGGGGACCGATCTAGCATTACTGGAAGCTCTCTCGCTTGAATTCCATTTTACCGGCACTATGTAAGGATTCTTTGCTGACTTAAGTATTGGAGGCTTCCCCGGCCACCATAAGACCACCCTCTGCTAATCTTTTTTTCTGTGATTATAGGCCACCTAGATCAAAAACCTAGACTATTAAGTTTGGCCCATAGACATACAAAACACGATATCAACATTGATGAATAATATTTATCTAAAAAATAGAGTATTTCTTTTTTTTATAAATGTCACATGCCTAAAAGGATCCCACAAATATAAATTTACAAATTAACGTAATTTTATATAATATATTAGATTTATTTTATAATAAAACTAATTTTATAATTTTACAAATCACGTTAAATTTGCTAAGTTTTTCTCTTCTTTTTTAATATTAAAATTGCAACATCTTAATAAAGAATTCTTTTTTCTTTCTAAAAATCGGTCTAAAGAATAATTAAATAAACAGTGTATTATGAGAGACAAAATAAGTACATTGTATCTTATCAACGTGACATCACATTCATGTTATTATACTCGAAAACAAAGAGAGCACTATCTCATAGCCATGGCACCACGCATGCCATTCATAGTTGCTCCCTCCCAAACACTAACTACTTCCATACTAAAATCCAAAGCACTGCCTATTTATTTTTGCTATTTTTGGTGGACGCTGATGTCTTTATTTTGCAATTGCCATTTGTGAATGCTACCCCCATCATTTCATTTCTTTGGGCCTTTATCAAATCAACCCCACTCGTGCAAACATATTAAATGCAAGTAAAATGTCATTTTCTTTTTTCTACTATGCAATTATTGTTGTTTATTTTTTCTTCTTCTTCGTAACCACAAAGATGGAATTTAGATAATAAGATAAAATAAAATAATTTTAGATAAAATTTAAAATTTAAATAAAATATTATTTTTTAATATTATTATTTTAAAATTAAAAACAATAAATTTTTTATTATATTTTATATAAAAATTTAATAAAATTATAATAATAAAATAAAATAAAATAGTATCCAAACGGGTATTAACTCGCAAAACTCTACAACTCACAAATCTACCTTTACTCACAAGGACCGCAACTTCATTTTCATCATTCCCAATGACAAATAATTCCCCATCACCACTTATCTTACGTTTTTATTTGATCTTGTCTTTTAATATTACATGATAGAACAAGCGTTTGGGTTCTCATCGCTGAAGATTTGGGGTGGGTAGGCATGCATTTCCATGGCATACCTTTGTGGGTAATAATAATATGCATTTTTCTGAAGCTCCACCACCTCGTTGATCTCCTCTTCCATGGCTGCTCCTCCTTCTGGGTCTGGCTTGGAGTTGGATTCCTCATCTCCTCCTTTCATTTCTTTGTTCTTTTCCTGATCATCACCTTTGTTCCCTTTGTCACCGCCGCCATCTTCCTCGGCCTTTTTCTCTTCCTTGCTGTCATCATCTTTGGTTTCCTCTTTCTCCTTTTCCGGCTCTTGCTTCACTATCGCCGCATGCTTTCCAGTTCGCTTGTACACGTACTCCACCAGCTTTGCAGGGTCAAACACTCCCTTCACTCTCACCTCTGAGCTCTTTAGATCTGGCTCGACAGACTCCACTCCTATTGAGTATGGACCAAAACAAAAACAAAACCAAAAAAAAAAAAAAGTGAAGATCTTCTGAATTGGTTGAAACCGAATCGAATTGGAGCATACTTTAAGCTGATGGGATTCTGTGTTTCTTTTACCGTACATTGAAGTTGAAAGAGAATAAACTCTTTTTTTTTTTTTTTTGATGTATTCAAGAGTTTAGAAATAAAAGTAATATGGCCAAAACCGACGTTAGTCGCCTATGGAATCAGTCTACGTATATAATAATACTCGCTAATTAAGTAAAAGCCAAATTTGCATGAGCCTTAACATATGTGGGGATTAAAAAAAGAGTCCAGTACCTTTCATTCTCAGTATGCGTTTCTTGATTTCTTGTGCACAGGCCTCACAATGCATGTGAACCTTCAGAACCACTGTGATAATCTGAGGCTGTATCAGAGAATAACATAATCAGCCCAGAGACCCCAAATGAATAAAAAATATAAAAATTGGGGCAATTATCAAGAATTAAGGATTTGTTTTCTGGGGAAAATAGAGAAAGAGAACCTCTTCTTTCTTCTCTTCAGGCTTGGGGGGCTCTTTCTCCTCAGGCTTCTTCTCTTCTTCAGCCTTCGGTTGGGGGATCGGAGAGATGAGCTGGACCTGCCTGTGGCTCTTCCTCTGAACTCTCTGGAAAACATTCAGAGGATCGGCCTTTTCGCCTTTCACTACCACCTTCGAAGTCTTGCAGTCTGTTATAACTTCCTCCACCCCTAACAAAAACCCAAACACACACACGAACAAGAACAGGAACACAAACATTTCAATTAACTAAAGACTTGGAATTCAAAAACAAGGAACAGAACTTTCTCTGAGTGGATAAAAAAGTAACAAAGACCACCACAACCACAACCTTCGAAGCCTTTGAGGCAGCGTCGGACCTTGCGGGCACAACCTTCGCAATGCATGTAGACTCTCAGCACGATTTCCTGAGGAGCTTGGGTTTCAGATTGGTCTTTCGCTTCCTTCCCATCCTTTCCTTCCTCCGCTTTCTTTTCCTCTTTCTTTTCTTCCGCCGGTTTCCCGGACTGCTTCTCTTCTTCTTTATTCTCCTCCTCTGGCTTTTTCTCCTTCATTTTCTTCTCCTCCGATTTCTTTTCCTCCTAAACAAACAACCCGATATCAGAACCCAGAGAAACAAACGTAAAAGCAACGAAAAACTAAACTGGAAATGGAAAATAGAAGTAAGATTAAAAAGGGATTATATGACTTCTTCAAGACCTCGCCCATTAGTTTACTGCTTCTCTCTTGGGTTGTGGAGAAACTGGAGAGATGGATAAGCTCCGGAATGGCTGCTTTGTCTGGCGTTCTCTCTTTATAAAATCTCAACAACAAGCTGCCTCTGATTCTCTCTCTGCAAATTCTATTAACTTTCTAAGTTTCTGTGGCAATCTGTGGGTTATGAACCATTAGATCCGAAGCCCCTCTGTCATCTTCTTCATCATCACTAGACGTGGCTTTCTATGAGCGGCCAAGTACAGCGGGCGTCGGATATGCTCCAGACAGAATGGTGCTTAGAATCGGAGGTTACGTAACTTCAATTTTTTGGTTCCATCGTGGTAGATTTTTGGTGAGGAAAATATTTACCCACGATATTTTTCTTAATAATTTAAAAAATTATTGCATACGTAAAGAAATTATATAAAATAAAAGGTATAAATTAATGTTATTTTATAAAATCTATTAAATGTAATTTATAATAAAAATAAAATTATAATCTAATATATCATATCAAGTCACATCAGTTTGTAGTTTATTTTTATATAATCTATTTGTATCTAAAATATTTTTTAATATTTTATATAATTATATTTTAAATTATGAATATTTTTATAAAATAATTTATAAAAATAATATTATTTTATAAAAAAGACTCCCATCTTAGAACATAAATATATAAATATATCGTATATATATCTTCAGTCTTTGTGAACTCAATACAAGTTTGTTCGATTGAGTATATATTTGATAGATGAGAAATGATTTATAAAAGTTCTAAAGAGACCAATTTCATTTAAGTTCTTGTAAAGTAGTGAACTAGACTTTAAAAAAATATATAGAAAGAAAATTATTAATAGAATCCACTATTTGACAAAGAATTTATATGAAATTTATATGTTTAGACCTTATACCTAGCCTTACTATTTGACAAAGCGGTATGATTACCGTCTATAATTTCATGGATGGATAATCATGATCCACCCTTTCTTTTCTTTTTCTTTTTTCTCCTAAGCAAGCAAATTATCAATAGATAAAGGAAAACAAGATACATGACAAGGGGGTGGGGTTTCCCAACAAATACCCTATTACAATAACCACAGTGCAAAGGTAGAAGAAACAAAGAAAAAAAATGGGTCTTAGGACCAAATACTTGGTCCCCCTACCCATACCTTGCAAATAAGGTACCGTCTTAAAAGACAAATTTTTATAGTTCAAACTGTGGAGTCACTGCTGGAGGTGGTGGAAGTTGAAGGTGCACTACAGTTTGTTGTCATGAAATAGAGAGACCTGTATCCCCTTCCTCAAGATCATTGGTTAGGAAAAGTGGAAACATAGCACAAAATTCAGCATCAAATGTGGCTGGACTACGGCAGACCATCTTTCTTCACACGCATCTGTGGTGGTGCATGTAGACTATGCGTTAGTGGTTGTGAGATGAGGTGGGGAAAATCTGAAAAATCTTGAGGTAGAGAATCTATTGGTTCGGTGCGTGTAACTAATAGGCTCATTAGGGTGCAACGGCGAGTGAAGGCCACAAGTGGAACAAACCGCCCGTGAGGGTCACAC
Organism: Carya illinoinensis; assembly: GCF_018687715.1. NCBI lineage: Eukaryota > Viridiplantae > Streptophyta > Magnoliopsida > Fagales > Juglandaceae > Carya > Carya illinoinensis. The sequence continues at coordinate 2,343,364 of NC_056763.1, forward strand.
GATGAGATTTTCATTGCAGTTTCTCTTCATCCTTGTAGATCAGTAGCTATAGAGTTGCATGGTGGGGAGCGTGTTGACTGGTGGTTGTCGAAGTGCAATAGATTACCAAAATCGAATGGGTGGAAATGAGAGAAAAAGACACTATTATGAAAGTATATACATAAAGTAGTATTGGAAAAGGAACGGAGAGGTGGAGGGTGAGCTCCTTTCTAGCAGAAACACTTGAGAAAGATTGAGTTTTTTCTAGAGAGAATGAGAGTTCTCTTTCTAGAAACTGAAGGAAGGAGATCCCATATTGATCCACCCTTTCTAATCAATCTTAAAAACGATCTTGTAAAGGACAGTTGTTTATGTTCCCAACAAGAACAAGTGCTCCACGTGTACCTATTGATGTGACAATCAATGAAGACTCAATAGATACTGATTATGTCACGTCTGTAAACATTATCATCACTATTATTACCAAGAGTTCCTCCTTTACTAGTTTCCTGCATATTCTGTAATAACCGTTAGCACCAGCTTTTTTACTTCCATGTATAGTTTACTTCCATATATAGTTTTCTTTCCATGTATAACTCTATCTCGTTGTCATCTAGCTGTAAAATGTCACATTGTATTTTCTATACAAGTAAATACAAAGGCCTTGCATTAGATTAGGTTGTTTCTTTACATGATATCAGACTGCCACTAAGGTTGCAAAAAATGGATTCTTCTTCAACCTTCTCGATCCCAGTTGTGATTGACTTTGCCTCTCTTGAATTCTCCTCTGTAAACATGAGTTTGCTTGATATCTTTACCAAGCTTGCCTCCACCAATTATTTGCTATGGAAGGCTCAAGTTGTTCCTATCTTACATGGTCATGCCTTACTTGGCTATGTTAAAAAGGAATTACATTGCCCACCTGCAACCATCCTAGATGAGGATGGTACTTCACGTCCAAATCCTATTGCTACACATTGATTGTGCATTGACAAGCTCTTTCTTGGCTGGGTCAACAGTTCTCTATCAGATGCACCTATTTCCTAGGTGATCAACAGTGAATCTTCCCATGAGGCATGGGAAGTGTTGGAGACATTGTATGGGAGCCATACACGTAATCAAATTCAACACATCAAAGGTGAGTTTCAAGCACTTCCCAAACGATTGTCTTCTTTGGAGGACTACTTGCAAAAAGCGAAGTCTTTGGCTCTTTCTCTTCGAGGTGCTGGAAAACCGATGGATGGAGATGACTTCATCATCTTTATTCTCTATGGCTTAGGATCAAAGTTTGATCCCATCATTGTTGTAATCAATGCCCAAGACACCTTCACTTCTCTTAAAGGTGTCATCAACAAACTCCATGACTTCGAGATGCACATTACATCTATGAGAGAAGACTCTCTTGCAATGGCTTTTTATACAAATCGAGGTGATTCAAGAGGGAGAAGTCAAACTCATGGTCGTGGATACACCAATTCTCAATATTCTACTCAACGGACAAAAGGCACTTGCCCAAATACACAGTCTCAAGGAAGTTCCTCCGGTAGTTGTTCTCCACAGCCTCTTTCTCATGGGGTTTGCACTCCTGCCCGTAGCCACAATGAGCTCCCCGCATCACCTGTTACCATTGTGGGGGTCCAAATCATAAAGTAGATGCTTGTTGTACTTCTCATGAAGAAGTGGGTGACACGGTTGATGAGACTTGGTATCTAGATATGGGAGCAAATCAGCATATAACCTCCACCTCCAATGATGCTCAGGGTACTTATCCTTATTCAGGTAGTGAGACAGTTATGGTTGCCAATGGTGCTGGCCTTCCAATATCTACAGTTGGTCGATTTAATCTTCCAAAACCTCTTTTCAATTGGATAATGTTCTCATTTTTCCCTCCATTTAGAAAAATCTACTTTCAATTTCTCAATTTACACAAGATAGTAACTGTTGTTTTATGTTTTATCCATGGGGTTTTATTGCCAAGGACCTGAGCACAAACCAACTACTTCTCTAAAGGATCAGTCATAAATGGCTTATATTCAATCCATCTTCAATGCACTTTTCCTACTTCAGTTGGATTCACTGCTGTAAAATGTTTTGCCAGCTTGTGACATGCTTATATGGGCCACCCAAGGTCTCAAATACTAGCAACTCTCTCTACCTGCTTGCCTATTTCGAATAAGACACTTGCCTTTTGTGAAAGTTGTTCTTTAGGAAAATCAAAGAAGCTTCCTTTTTCTTCTCAGTCAATTTATACCTCTATTTTGTTGCATACAATTCATACAGATGTATGAGGACTAGCCTCGATTTATTCTTAAGATAACCAACATTTTTATCTTGTTATTAATGATGAATATTCAAGGTATGTTTGGTTATATCCTATGGTTCAAAAATCTGATATAGCCACTATCTTTCCAACTTCTTTGAAATTAATGGATAATTAATTTAACAAAAGTGTCAAGATAGTCCAAAGTGATGGAGGAGGGGAATTTGTAAATCAAGCCTTAAACACCTATTTTGCCGCCAAAGGAATTCTTCATCGCTTGTTTTGTCCTGACACCCTAGAGCAAAATGGCTTGGCTAGACGAAGACATTGACAAATTGTTGAAACAGGCTTAATTCTACTTGCACATGCCTCTGTCCCATCCAAGTTCTGGTCTACTGCTTTCACCAGTACAACTTTTCTTATAAACCGACTACCCACTCCACTTCTTTCAAAAAAACCCCTCATGAAATGGTCTTTGGCACTCTCCCTATATACAATAAATTAAGAGTATTCAGTTATGCATGCTATCCCTATTTGCAACCATTTGGTCAAAATAAATTGGACTACAAATCCACCAGATGTGTTTTTCCTGGATATTCACTTCAGTATAAAGGTTATTGGTGCTTAAATTTGTCAACAGGAAGGGTATACATATCACATCATGTGCTCTTTTATGAGTTAACCTTTCCTTTTGCTCATAGTTAGGATTCTCTTTCAAAGAATTTATAGTTGTTTCAATTACGACCTCTTCCAAAGTCTTTGCAGCATGTTGTTCCTCATAACATCAACTCTGCCAACACATTGCCTTCTGTCCAAAATTCATCAATTAATTTGAGCTCCTCCTCCCAACACTCATCTGAGCTCCAGTCTACCTTTTCGCCAATCAACACTCCTGCTCCAACAGAAAATGCTACTCTAGTTTACACTCAACCAATGATTACAAGGACCCAAGATGGCATAAGACATCCTAAATGTTTACTTTCAACTCGGCATCCTCTTCCACTTTGTTTTGTTGCTGATTTTGTAGCTCAGCCAAAGGAACCAAGATTATAGAAACAAGCAATGAAGGACCACAATTGGAAATAAGCCATGCAAGATAAGCTGGAAACTCTTCATACAAACTATACCTGGACCTTGTTTCCTCCTTTGCCTGATATGAATATTGCAAATAGCAAGTGGGTTTTCAAGATTAAAAATAAAGCTGATGGCTCCATTGAGAGGTATAAGGCTTGCCTTGTTGCTCGTGGCATCACACAAATTCCTGATTTTGACTATGACAAAACGTTTAGTCCAGTAGTTAAACCTCCTAGTATTCGTTTAGTTCTCAGTTTGGCTCTCTCCCATGATTGGTCTCTTAAATAATTGGATGTTCGCAATGCCTTCTTGCATGGGAATCTCCAAGAGCATGTATATCTCTCCCAATCACCAGGATTGAGGATCCAACTTGGCCTACTCATGTATGTCAGTTAAACAAAGTTTTATATGGTTTTAAACAAGCACCTCGTGCTTGGTACATGAAGTTTATCACCTATATCCAACAAATGGGTTTTCAGCACTCCCTATGATACATCAGTGTTTTATTGTCACATTGGGTCTACCATTTTAATGCTTCTCATATACATCGATGATATCATTCTTACTGGCAGCTTTACTCTTGAAATTTCTCAATTTATCAAGCATCTCTCAATTGTCTTTCATATGAAAGACCTTGGTGAGTTGCACTATTTTTTGGGTCTACAAGTTGCTTGTGGGGAATCGAACGTGACTCTTACTCAGACTCAATACCTTATGTCCATCCTTCAGCATTTTGGCTTTGATGGTGCAAAGCTTGTCTCCACGCCTCTGGTATTTGGTGGTCAATTCTCAGCCACAAATGATATTCCCTTATCTGATCCCACTCTTTACAGACAAATGGTTGGGACACTCTAATATCTCACCTTAATGTAACCAGACATTACTTATGTTGTCTACTTTGTCTATAAATTCATGCAATGTCCAAGTGATCTTCACATGCTTGTTGTCAAACGAATTTTCCGTTAGTTAAAAGGAACACTTCATCTTGGTCTTCACTTCACCAAGTCACCAGTTTCTCCTTACAAGGATTTTCTGATGCTAATTGTGCTGGGTCCAAAGATGATCGCCGCTCTACGGTTGGTTTTGCTATTTACATGGGCAACAATTTACTTTCTTAGGGAGCAAAGAAACAAGCAACTATTTTTCGCTCAATTGCAAAAGCCGAGTAGTGAGCTCTAGCCACCATAATAGCTAAATTGATGTGGTTCATGTACCCCATTTCTAATATCAGCTATAGCATACCTGCACCCCCTTGTATTGTGATAATCTCAATGCTATCAATATAGCTAAAAACCAGTTTTTCACCACTATACAAAACACATCAAGATCAATGTTCATTTTTTCCAAGAGCAACTTGCAAGTGGAACAATTTATTTAGCTCACATCTCTGGTTAAGAAGAAGTTGCTCACATCTTCACAAAAGCCCTGTGTAGTCCAAAGTTTGAACCAAATCATAACAAGCTCTGTGTCAGACTTGGTCCACCTTGAGCTTAAGGGGGAATATAAAGATTATCATCACTGTTATTGTCGAGAGTTCCTCCTCTACGAGATTCCTGCATATTCTGTAATAACCGTTAGCACCAACTATTTTTACTTCCATGTATAGTTTTCTTTCCATTTATAGCTCTGTCTCGTTGTCATCTAGCTATAAAATGTCACATTGTATTTTCTATATAAGTAAATACAAAGGCCCTGTATTTGATCAGGTCGTTTTTTTACAATTTTATATTAATTTTTATGGAATAATAGTAGGTATAAGTTTTAAAAATATAAATTCTATACAAGATTTTTGTAAAAAAGTATATCATACTAATAAAGAATAATGTTTTCATATTTTTTAAGATAAAATTCAATTTTTTACAAAGACTTATATGTGATTTATCTATTTAAAACTTGTATAAATCATTTATATTTTGGATAACTGATAACACTTCCACATTAGTTCATGTACATGGCCAACATTTTTCACGATAAAATCAAAAATAATAATTTGTAAAAATCTAATATTTTTATAAAAAATTTACATAAAATTTGTATACTTTAAATACACATATAAATTATAATATTGTAAGTCAATTCTAAACAATTTATCAAGGATATATAAAGTGATTTTGACTACCATTTGACAGTGATGTCTCGATATTGTATTATCAAAATCTATCTCTTCAAGCTTTTGATTAATTGTCGACCTAATTTCATTAGAAATGCAAAATCCAATTGTTAAGAAAGAAGTTGGAGGACAAACAAATATGGCAAATGGTGTAAAGTCTGGTCAACATCATTCATCTATGTTTGCATAATTTGGATTATTCTGTCATTTTCTCTTATATGCTGTTTCAACCTGAAGAACTATATATAATAGAACTTTCACACAAGGGGAAAAGAAAGGGATAAAGTGACAGTGAAAGCCAATTGGGATAAGGGTTGATGAACAGTTCAGATGAGTTATGTGATTTTTTGCATGAGGGCTTGGTGAGTCTTTAAAATCTTCCTATTTAATACTTTAGCTGTGATTTTAGCAATTTAGGTGTATAATAAATGTCAAATATTTATTGTGGGGATTATATTAACAATATATAGCACTATCTACCTACTGAATTCTAAATATAATTATTATAATGTTGTGCTTTTATTGGTAGCTAGCCTGTATTAAATACATAAAGTGGGAAAGAATAATGTGCCACATTTATGGCGTGATAAGCATGTGGCGTGTGATTAGGGTATCATATCTGCATGATTAATGCGCAAAACGCTCTTGAGAGTTTACTATTTGAAATCTGAGAAATGCTATTTAGCATCCACTTACCACGCACGTGATTTATCATTTTTTTTAATTATTTATATTTATATATTATTAACGAGGATATATGCTCTATACTTTTGACATAGCATGATAATTTGATTCATAAACTAAATTTAAATCTTTTAAAAATTAAATAACAGTTATACTTGGATAAGTTCTTCTACTCAGAGTCAGTGTGCAAAGCACACTCTTCATTTTATTAATATGATAATATTTGATTTGTGAGAAATTTTAATTTTAAATTTCTCAAGCAAATCAAGTCATATCATGTCAATAACCTCTTCCAAATATAATTTTTCTTATACTTGTTGTGGAGGAGAGCACTCTTCACATCATTTTTTTTATTTTTTTTTTGAAATGGACCTCTTCACATCATTTATATGATATGATTTGATTTGTAAGATAATTTAATTCTATTTTTTGTCATAATTAAATCATTCGACTAAGAGAATAAAAATAAACACTAACTGGCTAGTATGCTTAGAATATTGATGATATCAGTGTATGGGAAGGGTCATATCTTGAGTTTATTACTTCTGTTATTTGGATTGATAAATATTGATTGATTGTAAAGTTTTTCTGATAAATGGAAAACTGTTTTAAAAAATAATAATTCGACTTAGAGAGAATAAAAAAAAAAAAAATCATTTACATTTATTGTTAGTATTAATATAAATACCTTAATTGAATAATGACCACAACTGAAGTATCTTTGAGTTATCAGAGTGCTTTACTAAGTTACTGCACTTAATGCGTATAGACATGGATCAAGGCCCTAGAATTCACTCTGATACTCAATTTGAATTCACTTTGATAGGAGTCGGAAAACTGGGAATTTGGAATGTTAAGAGTCCGGAGTGTTGTTCTAGTATATATGGATTGTTTATTACAAAAATACGCATCACGACGTTGCATTCCGTGGAAAGGACGGAATGGCCAATCTCCCTGAATCGGGTCTACACACGTACGTTCCATTGATTGATTTTTTTCGTATTAATTTGAGTTACCTATAACTCTACAAACACTTTCCAAAGAAAAGGCAAACCGGCCCGTCAGCTTAATGTTTGCTCCAGAGGTCACGTGGCAGTGACATGTCCTAATCTTCCCCCTAAATTTATGAAATTTGGTGCAGAAGTAATGAAGGTCCCACGTATCATGAATACAAACGAGCTTACATTTTGGCACGTAAAAAACTGGACTGCCTTTTCATTACGACGTTCCATATGCACTTCGCAATACCGCACCAAAGATCAAGTGATCGAAAAGCCAATAACTTTATAGAATTAAAATAATGTTGCGTATCGACATGGAGTGTGTATGTAATATCTAGTCATTTAAAAATATATATATATATATATATATTTGTTATTAAAAAATAAATTTATTTTCTAAAAAATTTCATATTTATTATTTTTTTAAAATAAATACTCATTTTTTACATAATCATAATTATAATTATCATTTTTCTATCGTCTAAATTCTCAAAACATTCCTCAACCCTCCCGAACTGTCTGGTAAGAGAAGAAATCATTCTCAAAATGGCGTCGGAAATACATGGTGCAATGGTCGTGTAAGAGGCCACGTGGCTTTCATATAGTTGTGGATATACTACCAGTTGAAAGGGCTTGATCTTATGGGTCGTATCAAGATAGAAAATATTTATTTACCCATTTGTTTATGCCTGCACTATATAGATTATAAATGATGGATTTTACTATAACAAATACGTGTTTTCGTGACAAAAAACTTTGCAACAATAATATCATCGTTGTTAAAATGATCCCTTTTACAATAATATCAGAAATATCGTCTGAATTTGTTGTATTTACAATGAGATAATTGTTAGGACATTTTCGTGTTGCACCTTCTCAAATAAAATACACAGTACAATGCAAGTTATTGATTTCAACGATAAAAATATGAGCATAACTTCCAACAGGCAGAACTGCTCTTCCCTAAAAAACAATCTTTAATGGGAGTGTGACACGTAGACACTCTATTTACCAACCATGTGGCTGCACTGCAGAGGGATGAGCACTCCATTTTCCATCTCCCTTCATCTCTCTCTCAGGAACCACTCCCTCCCTCGAACAAACCCTCCCTCCCTCCCTCCTTCCTGTCAAGCCCCACCCACTCCCTCCCTCCCTCCCTCCTTTCCTCCCACCGAGCCCTAGCCCTTGCCTCCGTCCCTCTCTCTATCCTCTTTCTTTCCTAGGAAATTCCAAAAACCCATTTGACCTCCCATACCCTCCCTCTCTATCTCTTTATAATTGATCTAGAATATTACACCAATTCTAGAACCAATTTTCGTGGGACGAGGGGATTGTTAAGGAACCGATTCTTGTATCTTTGTGTTGTTTATGTTTCCATGAAAATGTTTGCTCCAAGTATATTGTTCAAGCTTTGATGTAATCGTTTCATTTTTATTTTAGACTTTAAATGAGTTCCTTCTTTTTCCTGAAGCCGTGTGGATTCATTGATCCTTTATTTTGCAGAAGATCTGTCTCGCTGCCCCTTTGAACAAGGTATTGGAATTTAAAGTTGTAGAATCATTTCATTTGTATTGATAGTTTCTTATATGCATGAAGATTATAGCAAATCATGTAATAAATACAAATATTTTGTACAACTAAGCATGTAAGCTATATATGGCAGCATACATTCGGTACAACTAAAAATGTGAGTTATATATGGCATGAGGAGCATCATCTTGATTTTGAAACGGTAGAATGCTTGAATCATGGTGATCATTTTTGCTTGTTGTGTCTGGCTAGCTAGTATAGTAGGATTAACACTATATATCATCGGCTACGGTAAAAATATATATAGTTAAAATTCACTTTGAATCGTGCCAACTCTATCGATAATTAGAACCTCTACAATTGATGCATCCTTTGTTTCCTTTATGAGTTTTTGCATAACTTTGCACACTTTCAAGTTTATAAAATAGTTTCCTTATTTTGAATACTCAATTTATAATGTATCCTTAATTTTATGAATGTTTTCGTATTGAAGTTGATTCATTTCGAGTAATTTTTGTATTGATGTTCATTTTTATATTGAAGTTGATTCATTCCAAGCAATTTCTGTATTGATGTGGATGATTGATATAGCCTAGTTCAAGGCTAGCATGTACATTGAAATGAACATCAGGCAACTTGAGCTTGAAATGAATAATTTGAAGCAATCTCTTTCCAAATTGATCTACATTCTTCTGTTTTGAATAAGAAAGAGGTAAAATTCTATGTAATTGTTGACGGATGCAGATGACTTTTGAGGAATCTTGGGTTTCCTGATATGTAATCCTCATTTTTGAATTGTTCTATTTCAATATGTAATGATCATAATATATAGATGGAAAAGTTATGTAATCATATTTAATTGTGTTAAGTTTTTTCTTCTTCTTTTGGTAGTTGTTCAAGTTTAATGGTCAATTGGATATTCCAATGGATGTGATGATCTAGGTATGCTAAAAGGATCTACTTTCTGCGTTCAGTCTATGTAAGATTGTACACTGACATAGACTAACAATATTGTTTAGGTAGTAACGTGATCTAGAATCAAGCAATATGAAATACACTGACAGTAGTGCCAGTTAAAGTTCTTGGACGCAAAGAGTAAAAGCACACGTTGGTTTAAAGAGGCCATTTTGCTACTATGGGATTCCATCCAAGCTAAGGATTTTGGGCAAGGCTACTAGTTTTGGTATGCAATTTTACAACTGTTCAAATTATAAGATCAACAAGCAATGTGGATTTTTTCAATAAGTGATCCTAAAATGAAACAAAATATATGTTGTAAGATGACGTTGGAGCTAGCTCAAAGAAGGAACGACATCATAGACCAAGAACGTGTAATGTAGGTCTACAACCCGACTTGGATTAGCCGGGTTTGTAACCGACCTGACCCAAAACACCCCAAATAACACACCAATCCGATCCGATCCAACCCGATCAAAGTAAAAACGGGTCGAACCTGTATGACCTGATCAGGTCTTGCACCGTGGAATAGAAGCCAAATGATGGAAGAGGGGGACTTGACGGAAGTATTCGAGGGCCGTCACTCCGAGGATGAATCCAAGGGACTAGATGATTTGAAGCCATTGCCCCTTGCTGGCCTTCATCAACTCGTAACAGGGCCAGATGTCTCATAAACCCACTACCACAACACCCTCTTCCTTCTTCCCATTGGACACCCTTGTGGAGATCAACTCACACAAAGCCGGATTCGTGGCCTCCTTGTTTGCCAACACAATCCCCAATTCCTGGTTCAACAAGCAGATCTCAAAATCCATTAATCGAGGAGAGAGACATAGAGAGGAAGAGTTGCTCGACGGTGGCCCACCAACGCAACGATCAGGTCTATCTGCCAAACAGAGGACTGCATGTAGAGGAGGGTCGAGTGCGACAATTGGAGGGCCAAGACTTGATTGATCGGTGGCTGATCGATCTTCAACCACGCGCGGGACCGCGGGTCGTACACGTGCACCGTCATGGTGTAAGGGTGGCGGGTGCTCTGTTTGTGGACAATGAGCCAGGGCTTGATGGGTTTCTGGTGCCGAAGAGATGAGAAAATGGCGCAATTCCAGTTGTCAGACACACAACGTACGTGCTCGAGATCAATGAGAGGAACGCACGAGAGGATAATCTCCAGGATCCCCATGGATCGAAGCAGTAGCAGAAGCTGGGCGGCTAGGGTTTGAGAGCTGAAGATGAGAATAGTTTATATACAGACGGGTTGAAATAAACATATAAAGCCCGTTAACTAGTCAGGTTACGGATCCGATCATATAATAACCCGTAAAATTCGGGTCAGGTCAGGCCACTAGAAGCGGGTCCATTGGATTTACGGGTTATTTGCACAACCCTAGTGTAGTGACTGAACAAGCCAAATTTACCACTATGGAAAAGAAGTAAAAGGGAACCTTAAAAGTTTTGTTTTTGTCATGCTCCTGTTTTGTTGTGATTTGGGCTATAATCATTTTGTATCCTAGCAATAATTATGTATGTCGGCCAGTGTTTACAACCTATGATCATTAGGCCATTTGTGATTTTTTTTTTTTTTTTAGGAAAGAGTCAAGGCCACATGTCCAAGAGTGACCCCCCCCCCCCCCAAATTTTATTAAGAAAATATCACTTGTGGAGGAGAAAAACCATGGTTACAACTTAAGACTCAATAAAACCAACAAAACAACCGGAAAAACCTCTACCCAAAACATGTTATTAATCTAAGATAAGAACACCCACTCTTATCCAAACGAAAAATACCCCTAAGTAACCGAGGTAAATCTGAACTATTATTCCAAGTTTTATTAGTGCTAGCAGCACCCAAACGTGCAAAGCCATCAGCCAAAGAATTGCATTCCCTATAAACATGTCTAAGCCGGAAAGTCATTCCTTCGAGTAGCCTTAACAACTCCTCCCAGTAGTCTTCCAAATACTAAAGACCACATCTTTTCTTCTTCAGCCAATCTATCACTATCTTAGAATCCATCTCAATATCTACCTTGTTTAAACCCAGAAATCTCACAATGCGGATACCTTGAAGCAAGCCCATAAATTCAGCAAAGTTGTTGGACCGAATACCAGTGCTTATAGCAAAACCAGAAACCAAGTTTCCTTTAAAATCTCTAATCACACCTCCTGCACCTGAAATACCCGGATTCCCCAATGAGTTACCATCCACGTTCAATTTATGCCAACCTTCCTGAGGTCTCGTCCACTGCACTATATGAGAAGTAAACTTTCTTTGCTTAACCGAGATTTGAAAACATCACAAAACCTCTTCATCTCGAGTTGACCATTTGGCTAACACCTTAAGATTTTCCCCTACCAAAGCCAACCAATATGTAATCGAACGCCATACGGATTGGATAGACTCCTGCCTACCCTCCATTCTAGCTGTACATCATCGAGTCCATAATCTCCAAGTAATAATGCTAGGCAACAGGCCAATTAACTTACCACTTTGTGAAGAATGTTTAGCTCGCCTATGCCAGAATTCAACTTTGTCTTTCCATCATTTACCTTCCAAAAGAGGCATCCCAAGCTTTATAGAGCAAATGTGCCAAACCTATTCTCTAAAAGATCCAAGTGCCAAAACATGGTTCTGATCTTCGTAACTCCCATCACTACAACAATCACACTTTGAGATCAATGGAATTCCTACTTTGCGAACTCAATCATCCACTGGTAGACAGCTATTTTGAGCTTTCCACATAATTAACAACATTTTCCTCGGTAAAGCAGGATACCACAACCAATGGACCCACAGTAATTTTGGGCCACGTATTCGAATACAATCCCATGCACATTGAGTGGAGAAACAACCTTGGGCACTTGGTAACCAAATAAGCACATCTTTCCCCTGCTTCACTTTTCCCAATTCTGTAATGATCTATTTCAATTTTTCCATCCCGACCAGCTGATCAAAAACTTCCACCTTCCATCCACTTTCAGTCTTGTAATTTGCTAATAATAAGGTTGGTGATTCTCTAGCTTCATGGTGATCAATAAGAGGGCCATCCGAAGACCACTTGTCATGCCAAAAAGATAAATTTCCTTCTCTAACCTTCCACTGAGAAAACTTTTGTACTACCGAAAAATTATGCAATAACATTTTCTAGAATTTTGAACCTTTTGAAGGGTCCACAATAGAAATATGTTTCTGCCCTACATATTTAGCAAGAAAAAACTTCGACCAAATTGAATTACCATGTAATAAGTTCCAAACTAGTTTCATATGAAATGAAACCTGAACCTCATGCAAATTACGTAGTCCAACGCCCCCTTAAGTAACTGGCCTACAGAGTTCCTCCCAAGCCCACCATTTTTTTTTCGGCTTCCAATCTCTAACTCCCCAAAAGAAACTACTCAAAATATGCTTCAATTTATCCATCACCACCTTAGGAGTATGTAAAATTGAGAGACAGTGAATAGGAATGCTTTGCAAAACATGCTTTAAAAGTAAAAGGCGAGCATCACTGGACAAAAGTCTAGCCTGCCACCCCTCGATTCGATCTCAAACTCTATTTATTATTCCTTCAAAATGTGCCACAAGGAGTCTTCCTGAGACTATTGGAATACCCAAATAATTGAACGAAAATTCCCCTTCACTAAAACCGGTTAAGCGTAGAATCATTCAATGCTTAGCTGTGGACACATGTTTTGAGAAATATATAGAAGATTTCCTCTCATTCGCCCTTTTGAGCCGACCATTCTCAATATTGCTTGAGAACTTTGGAGATAGACTTCATAGATGCCTTTCCACCATTTGCAAAAATCACTATATCATCCGCATAAGGTAGATGGGAAATAATAGGAGCTCCCCTCGGATGATAAAAAGGTAGAACCTTCCCCAGTTCTATTTGTTGTTTTAACATCCTAGAAAGGATCTCCTCGACTAGAATAAATAAATATGGGGATAATGGATCACCCTGTCTTAATCCTTGGCCACCCTTGAAAAAACCTTTAGGAATTCCATTCATTACCATTTAGTACCAAGGAGTAGTGATGCATTGTCGGATAATCCCATAAACTGACTCAGAGAACCAAAGGAATACAACACATGTAGAAGAAAATCCCAATCAATGCTATCATATGCTTTGGTCATATCAATTTTCATCACAACATTCCCCCCCCCCCCCTCCCTCGAGATGGTTTGTTTAAATCATAGAACATCTCTTGGGTCAAACTAATATTTTCAAAAATTCTCCAACCTTAAATGCTCCTTGTTCTAGCGAAATAAGTTTGGATAATATCGAAGATAACCGAGTAACCAGAATTTTAGAACATATCTTATGAAACACCGAACATAAACTTATCAGTCTGATTTTATCAAAACTATTGGGATTGGGAATTTTCGGAATTAAGACCAAGAATGAGGCCGAATAAAATCTTGGAAGCATAGCACCACTAAAAAATTCTGCCACTGCCTCAACAACCTCCTTGTAAATAATATGCCAACATGATCGATAAAACCCCAAACTAAACCCATCGGGCCCCGGACTACCATCCACCGGAATTGCGAAAATAGCCTCCTTAACTTCCTGTTGAGATGGGACTCTACATAATTCAGCATTATCAAGCACAGTAACCACCTTATCAACCAGGCCTTCCAAATTTGGCATATCACCAATCGGCTGAGCCTCCAGAAAATTTTGAAAATAAGCCAAAGCACTATTATGTACTTGTTCAGGAGTATTAATAGTAGTACCATCAACAAGTTGCATCTCTTCCACTTGCCTATGATTACGTCGACTGACTGCTCGAAAGAAACCAGAATTAGCTTCACCTTTAGGTAACCAGTGTTGTTTGGCCTGTTGAGATAATCTCTGTTCCTCTCTACCCAACCATACCTTAAGCTCCACTATGAAGCAATGAGATCCATCTCCTCCCCTTGAGTATAAGAGCGCTGTAAATTATCTTCAATTTCCTTAATACGCAATTCTAGATGTGCAATGTTCAGATCTGTCCTCCCAAACACATGTTTATTCCTGACCCTAAGAGTAGCTTTTAAGGATTTATGTTTAAAAGCCAATTTGGACAAAGCTGAGCCCGGCACTTCTCCTGCCCAAGCCTTGGAAAAATATTCAAGAAAAGATTCATGTGAAGTCCACATTTGCTGAAATTTAAAAGAGGGAAAACCGTAAGGCACCACCTTCCTGGCCAACGTAATATGCATGGGCGCATGATTAGACGACGTTCTAGCCAAGTATTTTAGATGAGCTTTAGGATACTCATCACAACCCGAAGTATTAAAGAAGCAACGATCCAAATGAGCCCAACTTCGAGTAAAATTATTATGTCCATTGCACCATGACATCAATGACCCACTAAACTGCATCTCCAGTAACCCACATATATCAATAGAATTGTTAAAGTCATCAATTGCCACTGAGTTTCTAGGCCTTCCTCCACGTCTTTCACTATCGTTTCTAATGATATTGAAATCACCAACAACAATCCATGGCACATTATGCGTATTAGTCGCTTCTAGATCATTCCATAAATGTCTACGGTCTTGATAATAACATTTAGCATAAACCAGTGTCACGTAAATAGTTTTCAAGTTATCCAACATTCTCACAGTAATAAACTAATCCCCTATGGCCTGCACTATCAAATTAGTATCTTCTTTCCACATCAACCACAACTTTCCCCCCACAACCTCATTTGAAGCACAACCGTCAAAGTTAAACCAATCTCTCCATACCTGAATTCGACTATGAGAAATCATAGGCTCAGCAAGCATTAAAACTTTAGGCTTCAATTTCACAAGTAATTTCTTCAGTCTAGTTCTCGATGTACCCAAGCCTCTCACATTCCAAAATAAGTAGAAACTGATCATAGATCAAGTCTAGAGGGTTTGCTTTTAACCCGTGAAGAACCCCTAATTTTAACAACCTTTTTTTCTCTCATATATGTCTCTACTTGTGCATCAGAATCTGAGAGACAATCCTTTCCTTTGGCCAAATCCTGTAAGGGTCTATCCATTTCCGACTCCGAACAAACCTGAATTTCCCCTTCTTCTCTCTCAGCGATATTTGGCACAACTACATTATCATCATTTGTCTCCATAAGAATCCCATTGTGACCATCCACAACAATCAAACCATGTTCCTCCACGTTACCATCCACAATCAAACCATCGTGACCATCCAAACCAAGAAAGGCCTCAGAAATTGATGCAGGTTCCTGCAACTCACTAGTATCCTCCATCACATTTGGTATGTCATGCAGTTTGGATCCACCCTCATTCACCGGTTTTTCATTCTGTATGCCCGGACCCTCGTAGGGAGAAACCGGCATTGGCACACTGACCCCATCCATGATTTCCACTTCCTCTCGTAAAATACTCAGTTTATCAACTAGATTGTTTGTGACTTCTGGGGTATCTACTGGTTTGTGTGTTTCTCCCTCTTGAAAAGTCACTGGTCCACTTGTTTCTCCTTCTTGAAATACCACGATTCTTTGCTCCATAATTGTCTCCTTTACCGCTAGGGTTTTTTTCTGATCTCTAAATACCCATTTCTGATCCACCTTTCCACCGTCAATTTTAGGGTTCTAATCACCCACCTTTTTCTGAGCATTCCTCTTACATGTCTTGTCATTATGTCCTTGCATATTACACTTCATGCAGTATGCGAGTAACATCTCATAGATCACTTCCTGCAAGAAACTGTGAGGCTGTCGAGGGATACCAATCCAGAACACTGTCAAAGGCTCCTTAGAAACATCCATCTCAATACATACTTGTGCCCCCTCTGTACGTGTAGCACATTTGGTAGGGTTATCCCGTTTCAGATATCATCCGCGTGGAGCCGTAACACCGCACAAGACTGAGTCGTGATAAAAGTTCAGGGGAAGGCCTGGAAAAGAAATCCAAACAGGTACAATAACAAGTTCTTTATCCTCTTGAAATTCTGTAGTCCACTTGAAAACACTGTAAGCCATACCATCAATATATGTCGCCTCTCTCGTCAAAGCTTTAACAAAATCCTCCTCAGACGACATCCTTATGAAAACATTGCGAGGTCTTAACATCGATGAAACAATAGGTTGGTTAATGAGACCCCATCTAGTAGGGGAAAGAAAACCCTAGTAGAGTAAACCTTAAGTATTACTGTCTGATTTATTGACCTTGGCTTGATTTTTGTAATCTTCCCTTATAGTACCTTTCTTAAACAATACGATCAAAGACTTGTCATCATATGGCCCCATTTGTGATTATCTTTTGTAAGCTGTTGAAATTAGTACTTTTGGAATATAATGATACTTATATTTTAAGGAATTTAATGATACTTATCTTTGTGATTATCTTTTTGTAATGAAACTTGTACCTTTGAAATGTATTGTTGTCCATAATTTGACATGCTCCGGAATTTGAAAGCACATGCTCCAGAATCATTTCCATAACATTCCATAACATTAACATGCTCCAGAATCTGAAAATACAACTCCATAACATTTCCATTAAATCATTTCCATAACATTAATATGCTCCATAATCTGAAAATACATTAAGGCAGTGGTTCTTCTAGAATATTAAAAATTGTAAATCTGTCCATCACCTCAATACTCCAACTTCGTCATCTGTCTAAGGCAACCAAGGCAGTTCTTCACTCTTATTAACTGTAACATAAAAAAAAAAAAAAATTACATCCAAGAAGAATATTTTAAAAAACAACACTATCACTTTCGATGCCTAGATAATTTAAAACAGCAACCTAAACACCAACCTCATGTTTGAATTGACGGATCCAAGATTTGAGATATGTTCTTAGTTGTATTTGCAAGATCCCTACATAAAAAATAATAAACCATAAAAAATTCTTTTATTATATTAAAACAAAGAAATAAAAAACACAAATTTCCAAACTTTAAACTAACCTCACTGAATGACAGTTGTTCTTAGCACGACCCTCAATCTTGCAAATGCTACAATGCCTTATCTTCGTAACTTGAGTCTCATTTGGGTTTTTCACTCTTAACGATTTTGGTCAACCTTTCTTTGGCACTCGTGGAGGATCGTGTAAAATTTGTAAAAATTTTGATACAACTTATGATTTTAACATTTGGGAATCATTCGTTGACATGTCTCCACCTTCTATATTTTTTTTCCTTTAATACTTTCATCAGGAGCAACTCCTTATGGACCTAGTCTAAGGCAAGAGAGATGTGATTCAATTTCTATATTGATTGTGAGACAACTTCTGCAATATCATAAAATTGCATCAACTTACTTTTTCTCATCATTGGATTATCCTATATCATTATATGCCCATTAGAATTTGTTATGTCAAGAATAACCCGGCTCTTAGTATTGATTCTCCATCTCTCTAGAATATAATGTTGTGGCAACATATCTCATTTCGATTCTTCCCAAGGACACATAAGATATGCCTACAAAGAATCCCCACAAACTCAAACTTATTACATGTATACATTGGCTTCGCTTCTCCACTCTCCAAGGTCACATAATAAATGAGTTTTTCTTTGCCATTCGGTGCGACTCCGAATATCTTACTTTCACCCTCTTTGTTAACTTTGGTTGATTTGTACTGTTGGCTATTGAATAACTCATCTTGGAATATCATAAAAGACTTTCTTGTATAGACTAAGGCCGCATCTTCTTCAATTTTTCATAACGTTTTCATAATCGCCTGTGTTTATTTTGTTTGCATATCCTTCTCTTTTTTTGTGAAATAACATGCATCTAAAGCTTTCTCGTATTGATACACAAAATCATTCACCATCGTGCTCGAATGAACATAATTCTTAAAAACTTTATTTATGCTTTTGCTCTTTTGAGTTGTTGATAGACACCTATATAAAAAAATGGTTCGCAAGTAAGTCATAACCTACTTATCCTGTCGGTTGTAAAAATTTTGCATCCAATCATTATATACTAGACCATACTTTGATAGTATTGAACTTCATTCTTGTTCGAACTCATCAACCGTTATTGTCTCATGGATACAATGATGAAACTCTTTTTGAAAGTCTAGAAACTTAAAATATGCCACAAGTACAACCTATGAGTTGTATTTGGGAATACCTCACCAATGATCTTTGCCATCACCTTGTCATCATCAGTAATTATGGTTGAAGAGGCACGCCCAAGCATTGCCTCTTGCCATATTCTCAATAATCACAAATAGGATTCAGTTGTTTCATTAACTAATAACGCACAACCAAACATTATGGTTTGGCGATAATAATTAACTCTTGCAAATGATACAAATGATATCTTATAAATATTTGTCAAGTACATCATATCAAAGGTGACAACATCTCCAAAATATTAATATGTAGCCTTTAATCTTGCATCTGCCTAAAAACAATTTCTCATATACCTATTCTCATCAACTTGCATGGAATACACAAACCTAGGTTTTTTACATTATCAATCAAAAAGTAGGCATACAACCTTTGTGTATTTATCTCTTCAAACAATTCATTTATTTTATTTCCCAAATAATTCTCGACGTCCTTATCAATACATCCAATGTTAAAATCACTACTTGAGTTTTTGCTCAACACCAACATTATCTTCCTTGTCGGTACACCAGACTCGTTCAAAGTGAGAATGAGTTTTTTTTTACACATGTCACTCCTCTATGTCCATCAAGCAAACTAGTACCTCTCAGTGTAAATAGCTCATGGTTGTGTTCAAGGACGAACTTGCATACTGTTCACTTTTCACTATCTTTTTTTATTCACATTGTTGATTTACATTAAATCTTTGTCTTAGCTCAAATTCAAGAATTTTTTGTTCTTTTTGTTTCCGAGTTCCACACTGAAATCCTTCCCAAGAGCAAACATACTCTACTAGAATTAGTTTTTTGTCCTATTTTGATAATCGATTATGGTTAGTTTTCATTGCAAAACCTTTTTGTCTTGCATAAGTCTTGTAAAATGATTGGGCATCTTCTACCTCATCAAACTTCTTCCCAATGAATAGCTCAAAAAGACCACTACTCTAATCGGAAATCGAATTTACTCCATTTCCATCTTCCACATTTACTCCATCTTCCACTACTCGATCTCGATCTTCCACATTCACTCTATCTCCTACATCCATGCTATCTTCCACATATACTCCATCTTCCTCATATACTCCATCTCTCATATTCACACGATCTTCCACATTCATATCACATTGTTATACTCCAGTTTCAGCCTCAATACTATCATCTTCAACTTCTTGATAGTTTCTACTCATCATTATCTCAACTTCATCACTATCCAAACTCGACAGAAGATCCTTCATTAGAACATAAAAAAATGACAAATCAATCAAATTCAGATAACATTACCAAAACACTACCACAACACAAGAAAACAGTAACACTAACATAAATGGAAATGACAAAAGTTAAATGATATTATAACATAGAAGTCACTCCAAACATGGGATTTTTGTTGTTGTTGGGAAATAAATTCTTTTATTATTATTTATTATCTGTAGGTAAAAGCAAGATAAAAAAACATAACAATTCTTTGAAATTAAATTCTGCCTATTACTTTCTCATTTTTACAAAAGACAGATCATGAAAAAAAAGGGCTTTACCAAGACTTCATCTCACGTTGGGTTTTATTTATAATTTGGAGGTAAAAAAAAAAAAAGCATTAAAGCTAAAACAATCCCTAAATGATTAGAATTACAGTCCCAATCCTATTAATGCATTGAACATAACAATGGATGCACCAACATTAGCTTGGCAACTTCAACACAAATTTAATACAAGAACTCAAAACAAGAATTTAATAGGATCTGAAAAAGCAAACCATATGCGACAAGCTGAAGGGCTATGACTAGATGAAGGGCTGCAATTGGATGAAGGGCTACGATGGGCTAAAGGGTTGTAATGGGCTAGAGAGGTTCACCGGGCTGCGATAGGCTGGGGAGTTGTGGCAGTGTGGAGTGCAGAGGGGGTTGCGGTGGTGTGGGTAGTGCGGACTTGGGAGTGGTTTAAGCTTCGCTCTGAAAGAAAATTTTTCTGTGTATTTGAATTTGGTATCCTATAATGTAGCTCATGGGTTTTAAATGAGCATTGCTGACATGTCGACTGTTGAGGGTTTGAGAACGGCTTAACTGCTCGAAAGAGGAACTGGAAAAACATCTAACTACAATGAATCAACTCATTGCAAATACCTAATTTTACTTTGCAACCATCAAATTTTGTTGCAAATAAATTGAGATATTTGCCATGAATGTTTTCCTTCAAATAAAATTTGTAATTGCAATGACCATAGCCATCGATTATGTTCATTGCAAATATTAAACCCTTTGACCAACAAACTATACATTCTCCTTACAATGTTGGTTTTTGTAAGGAAATAATTTTCCATGTAAATATCATTACATTTTCCAACCAACCATAACAAAATCTACTTGTAAATAAGTATCTTCTATCACAAGTAGCCATTTTTTCTTTGTATTATGAATGGAAGATTTTTCAATGCAAGTTCAATTGCATTTTTCAACCTATTACACAAATGAGTCGGGGCATTAGTCCAAACTAAACATAGTACCAGACATCTGTTTGAAACATTCTGTCATCTCTAATTACGAAATTGAGATGGTACAAGGGTATCATTCAAGTGGAAATCGATCTGGCATATAGTAGTCTGGACTAGAGATGGTACAGAAATCAATATTTTGAATACCGTACCAGATGTCGTACCGGTCAAGGCACTAAAACAAAATATTTTGGTACTGATACCGTTTCATGTACCGTTTCAAGATAGTCGATATATGAATAAATTATATATATAAATATATATTAATTATATTCTAAAATAATAATCTATATATAAATAAATTATACATAAATACATATATATATAAATTATAAATGGTCTGGTTTGAATTGAGAGTCAAAAAATGAGCTTCTAGTTTGAAGAAATGAAAAAAAAAAAAAAAACTAAAGGTCAAAATATTGGCCGATATTTAGACCGATATGAAACAGGTACAATTTCTGTAACGGACTAGTGGCCGATATGGCATATAGTACAAAATTTAAAACACTGATAGAAATATTGTTTGTGGCCTTCCTACCTCTCTTAATCCACACTTGATATGGGGTGTCCGTTGATGCTCTCTGGCATTTTCTAGTTTGGACTAAATATTGTGGCAAAAATCCGTTGATGAACTCTAACATCTTTTAGTTCGAACTTTAGCCATACTGTGGTATCGTAATTTTTACTTTATACAAACTTTAATATTGTGATGCACTCATATTTCGCTTGGGATCGAACGGATATTTGAAGCGTCGAGACATGCAATACAAAGGTACTTGCCCTCGTTCATGACAATTCAAGATGCATTGCGCTTAGTATGCATATAACAGTATACAATATCTGTAGTGGATAATTTGTTTTCTTAAGCAATACTATGCACAAAACTAAAGAGATCCCAAATACATAAAACATAATCTATATATATTAAAAAGCTAAACATTCATGATTACAATATGAGTCTCAAAGGACTATAATCTCAAAGGTATGGGAAACAAAGTCGCGTCATTAGATCACCAAAACATAATCACCGGGCTAGTTTTGGTAATAAAAAATGATTTCACCAGTTGTTTCATCAGGAATAGTGAACAATTAGAATAATTCTTCCCAAAGTATTTCCTTAGAGTTACTCAGACAATCAAAATGATTTTGTCATGAATATTTTAAATAAGATACCTTAGCAATCGGAATTATTACATTAAGAGCATTTAAGTAGATGTATTCTAACTATCAAAATGATTACGCTGGAAGTGCCTCTCTTGAATTATAAATAGAGATACCCTGAAAATCATAGTGATTAAGTCACGAGTATCCCAAACATGATTGATTGAGAAAATGATGTTTATGAGACACACTTTGAACTCGAAATAAAAAGTGACATGAAATGAACGGACAAATAACTTAACGTAATATAACGTGACATGTATGTGATACGTATGACATGACATAATATGAAATAGAAAAACAGTATGTAACATGACATAACATGTAACAGTCAAATATTACATGACATGACATAACATGTAACTGACAAACCACTACGTGACATGGCATAACCTGTAACAACCAAACCATTACATGACATGGAATAACATGTAACAAATTATGTGACATGGTATAACGTATAACAAATAACATTTTGTGATATGGAATAATGTGTGACAGATAATATTACGTGATAGAGTATATTGTGTGACAAATAAATATTTCGTGATAGAATATAATGTGTAACAGTCATACATGTAGTGACATGGCATAACATGGTATACAAGGTAACATAAGTACATAAACGAAAGTTCCGTTACGTATCACACAGACATAGAAATTTGACAGTAAGTTAGAAACTAACTTATAGTGATTGTTGTGTTTACAGGAAAAAGCATGAAATACGAGAAACTATAAGTAGGAATTTTAAATATTAAAAATTTATCACTAATAACTTGGTAATGTGAAAAATGCTAACTTAGAGTAAAATTATCATTTTACCCATAATTTAAGGATTTCACATCCTAATTCCAAAAATAACCAAAGTCCTAAACTTAATTATCAACTTGAAAAAATTTAAAATAATACACAACCATGACAAAAACACCATGACCGAAACACTACAAAGGCCACATCCCTCGATTTAGTTGCAATTTCATCCAGCTTCAAAACTTATGCTCAAACCGAAATATTACAACAATGATCCTCATATTCCAAGCTTAAAAACATGCTTAAAACATCTAACAAAATCTAAGTCACAAAAAAAAAAAAAAAAAAAAAAAAAAAAAAAAAAGAAGCAAAAAGAATTAAGCTTTTAATCAAAACACAAACCCACAAATCTCAAGGTTTTGACTCTTTTCAAAATAATCTCCAAGAATTCCAAAAGTTCAAAACCTTTCTTCTAACATGTTCATAATATACTCTTAAAAACTAACATGCTTTCAATCAATATATAAAAGTCATAAAAAATGACAAAATCTCACTTGAAATACTCGGCTTCAACACTTTGGCAACTACAGAATTTTTTCCCTACTTTGATTTACTTAAACACTTGATTTGAAACATACCTTGATAAAAGAAAAAAAAAATTCAAACCAACAAATAAACAAAAACATGGATCTTTCCCAACTTTTATTCTCTTGCATAAAAATCATATCTTCACAAATCAACACCTAAAATCTCAAAACAACAAATCCTTAACAAACATTCATATAAACATATTAACTAAATTCATGAAAATTTCAGGCCGAGATCTGTCCATTTGCTTGATCAAAATCTCTAAAATATAATATATTATCTAATTTATCACCCAGAATGACCATTCCATAGTTAAAACAACTTTTGATTGATCTAAAGACCATGAAATCAAACATAAAAGGTACCACAAAAACTAAACTCAAAGGGAAGTTTTGTGAGATAATACTTATGAACACTTCAAAAATTGTAAGCATGAAAGCTCAAAAAATTGGCTACGAGAAAACTCTTAAGTGTTTTCTCTAAGAATGTTGAAAGGGATGAAATCAGTGTGGAAATGGCTTGCACGCCTTTTACACATTTTGAAGAGTGAAGTGAGGCCTTGAGTGATGCTTGAGTGATGGAAGTCTTGGCCAAAACAAGGGGTAAACTGCCTATGGTATGGGTTGTCTTGAGGTGCCATGTAGGTGGTTGTGGTAAGATGGCCTTTGCTTTCCCATCAAGCACTATTTGAGGGCTAGCTAGAGCATTGGGTGGTCAACCTTGGGTGGATGGAAACTTTTTCAAGAAACTTTGTCTAGGTGTGTGATGACCCGCTTTTGCGTGTATTTTCACTGAAGGGTTGTTTTTAATTTAATTAATATATTGGTTTATTTATTTTAAATTATTGCATTTTAAAATTGGTTTTTATTTATTTATTTGATTATGTGTTTTATTTAATTAGTCGTTTTACGGTTTTTAATGTCGTTTTCGACGGATCCGTTTTGGTTTCCAGAGTGAGGATTGGACCTCATTTCTTTCATACATCTTTTCTTTTCCCTTTTTCCTTTTTTCTCTTTTTCTCTTTTCTTTCTTTTTTTCTTTTATCTTTTTTTCTTTTTCCCTTCCTTTTTCTCCTCCCCTTCCCGCGCGTAACCCCCCCCGTTCGTCTCTCTCTCTCTCTCTCCTCTCCCACGCTGAAAAAATCATCAGCCCAGACCCACCGCCGCCGGCCACCGTGTGGCACACCACACCTACCAAAATCTTCCCCTCCCTCCGGTGAACCACCCCACCAATTTTCACCGCCAACGGAGCCGCCGTTTGGCCGAAAAAAACCCAACAAGCCTCACGGATTTGGCTCCGATCCGCTGCCATCGCTCCACCTCCGGCCACCATCTCTTCACCACTTCATCACCGGCTCCTTGCCGTCCTAAACCACCCATTTCCGGCCTCTAATAGTCACCAGAAGAGCTCCCACGAGCTAGCTTTCCATTTTGGAAAATCTGGCCTTCCTCCGCCGTTTCCGCCGCCACCCACGGCCAAACTTCACTTCCATTAGCTTCATAAACATCCTTAGACCCTTCCCTATCAATCCCGAGCCTTGGTTTGTCCCCGTTCAAAAGTGGGTATTTTACAACCCACGGCCACAGTGAATTTGCACTGTTACATTGCTTTCCTTCCGCCGTTTGCAACGCCGCGTGTCTTCTAAAAATACCATATAGCACTGTAAGTATTTTCCAAACTCTACTTTTAGATTTAAATATATTTTGCTCATTCAATAAATATTTATCTGTTGGTTGGTTGATTCCGGACTGAGTCCGAGGAGTTCGGGGGTCGGATGGATGGAGGACGGAGTTGCTTGTTTTATTGATTTATGGATGGTTGATTATATTGTGCATTGATATCGCATTTACATGATGCATGCACGTGCGTTTTTATTTAATGGAGAAAAGCCTGTTTTATTAGCGCAAGTGGATTTTCGGGTGCGTGTGTATCACGACCCCAAACTGGGATGGGATATTATCTCGGTGGAGCTCCTTTGGTCACTCGGGAGTAGAATAAACTAAGTGACGTCCCCTGAGTTGTCGCTGGGCGACGACGGGAGATGGGGCTAGGGGATGCTTGGCTACGAACGCGCCAGGCGCGGAACCGAGCATCGCTCTACGCACCGACTCCATGGCCCTTCGCTGGCGAGGGCTAGAGGATGCTTGGCTACGAACGCGTGGGGCGCGGAACTGAGCATCACTCGTTAGGTGTCACATGCGTGGTCATAACCTGCGGTGTGGCACTGGAGCCAGGGTGTGCGGATGACCCCTAGGGGAGGTCATGGTGCATACGGATTAATTGGATAATGGTTTGAGATGGATATGGGCCAAATGTGACTTTTGGCATGATATTTAGAAAGGATATATTTTTGGGCCAAATGGGATTTTGGCGTGCGTGGAAAAATATGTTTTTATGGGTTTTGAGATGTGGTTTATGAGACATGTGCATTGCGCATACTTCATGCATATTGTTTGAGTTTTATATGTTTTTATCTGGCGGTGTTTGGATTTTACTTACCCGCGGCGCCATTTTTGGTTCCGTAGATTTTGGTGCAGGATTCGAGGAGGAGGAGGTGGCTGAGCCCGAGGATGCGGCTCTGCCAGAGTTTTAAGTTGAAGTTATGTTTTGTAGCTGTTTTTAAAACTATATTTGTGTTATGTAATATTTTATTTATGTATGTTTTAAACAGCTTGTATTATATTAAGAAAAATTCTGGTACTTAGTTATATGACTTTCGTTATCCGCTGCGTTTCCTTTTGCACATTTGTTGCTCTTACACACACTTGGCACTCGTCGATAGGGTGGTGACCTGGGTTGTCATCATCCGGACGTCTCGATTTTCCCGTATCCGTGCGTGGGGATTTGGGGGCATCACAAGGTGGCCAAAATTCATGGGCCAAATGGGTCTTAACCGACTGGGTTTCATTTCAGGTTTAAAAGACGGTTTTGTTAGAATTTGAGATGCTATCAAGTCCAAATCTAATTTTTTTTACCCAATAAAATTTTTAAGGTTTAAAGGGTTGAATAATTATGTCATAACATGAATTCTATTGATTAATAGCATGTGGTAGTGATTTAATTAAGTGATTAAATACAATACTAGAAATTAAATCCATTGAGGGTTTGGAAATCAAGTTTTGGTTAGGTAATTGTTTAGGATCTGGTTTCCTCTAGCCTTTTGGGGTTTCAATTGGATTTTAAGTATATAGAGGTTTACTAGGTTTGAAACTCTCTTTGGTTTGGTACAATTTGGATCATTAGGAATATAATTTTGTTAGATGGCATGATCTCACACCTTGATTTTTTTTACATTTCTATATCATGGTTTCTTACTGTGCCAAGTCTCCAATACTATTCAAAAGTGTAGCTAAGATCTTGTTAATTGTCCAAATAAAACTTCTCTAACTTAATTTGGACATTCTACATTATGATTTTAAAAACGCTTCATTTGGTGTTACTATAGAGGTTACTATTTACTCCGAGAAAAGTGAAAATAAATTTTGCATTGTAAAATCCTAAATAATCATACTAACTTAATAATGCAAATCATTTATCAAATTTTGGCTTTGGAGTGCCTCGAAATAATTAAAACTCATTTTCAAGCAAACGTTTCGTTCAAAAACTAAAAATGAGTTTATTGCACAATAAAATCTAAAATATTCCTTTGAGTCTAATAGCCTAGACCGTATCCCATTATGACTCTTCAAACTACCTCAAATAAATAAAATTATGCTTCTAACACTATAGTGAGTACTAACACTGACTATGTTAACAGACTAAAACCTACATGATTGGTTGATTCGTCATAAGTTTTCACGAGATTCCTAAAGCCTATAGAAATTTTACCATTGAATTGTGGGCTATTACAAATATTGACTATTGTACTTCCTTGCAAATGTTATGACATTACCAACAATATCATGTTTCCTTGCAACTACATTTATTAACAACATATATACTTTCCTTGTGAAGGTTATGATATTAACAATGAAAATTTTTTCCTTGCAATTGGAAGTGCCTCCTATTTATAGCTGTAAAAGGAGATATTTTCTTGGATTGACTAACACATTCTTCTTTTCTCCTTTCCCCTCTCCTGTTTCCATTTCAAACCTAGCTTTATATTACTCTCCGGCTCATGTCCTCTTTCCTCTTTCTCTCCCCTACTTTCATTTCAAACCAAGTTCATTTTTCTCTTTCCCTTTCCCTTGCTCAAACCCTACCCGAGTTGCCTCCCTCATTTTTCAATCTATTGTAGTTATACCGATCGCTAATTACATGGAACCACCCCCACTGGCACACCTACTCATTCCATTTGACAAACTCTTCCACTTCTTGCATTTTAAGTTTGTGACTCAAGCCATTAAAGAAGATAATGCTCCCATTGGCGCCACCCAAGTTTGCTTCCTCTCTCTCTACTATTATTTAGACATTTCAACTACTAAAATCCATGAATCTCCCTCCTCCATTTTAAAAACCTAATTCATTTGAAATTCTTATTTTTTAACTTTGGATTTAAAATCTATACGATTTTGTTGGGTTAGTTATGGTTATTGTTGATGGAGTGTTTCGTACACCTGAGGGCTGGGTTCTCAATGGTCCAAGTCTTTGGTTTCTTGAGCCTGCGAAGAAAAAGAAAAGGTTGGAAAGGGTGGCCCTAGGACAGCCTAGGAAACCTTTGATGCCTAAGTCATTAATGATCCTTTAGTATTTTGTGAGGCAGGAAATTTAGCAGGTAAAAAACAGTGCTTAGTTGGAAGGATTCAATCCCTTTACTTGAAGGCTGGAGGTCTTTATATACCCAATCTCAAGGGTCAGAAGGCCATACCTCAGCAATGTGGCCATCTAGGTTAAGTCATTAATGTAGCGTGATTGTCTGGTGAACTCATTTTATGCGGCGTGATCTCCTAGTGCTACTTTGGAGTCTCGTGTCTTCTCTTTGTTGTGTTTCCTTCCTTTTTCACTGGTTTCGATTTTCCCATCCCCTGTGTAACATCCCATCCTGTCTAGGACAATCATACCTGACTTACGCAGGTCACGGGTCTTTTTTGGGGCCAATGAGGGACTTAACGGGCCTAGGTCAGGCCTTTCGGGCCTTCTAGAGCACTGGAGGCCTCCTAATGCCTGGTTTGTGTTGGTCTTCATGGGCCTCAGGCCCTTGGCAAAAATCCCCCGAACAGTTACCCCATCGATTCTCATTGAACTAGCAATGGGAATTTCTTTGTTTCTGTTTAACATTGCCACTTGTCGCTCCTACCCTGTCGATTGAGTGAAGACACTAGTTGTTTGGTTTTTCCAAGTGTTCAATCTTGACCCTCCCATTGTAGTTCTCGATGTGGCTTTCCGGGGCTGAAGCCCAATGCCCGATGATGGTCGTTCCTACGGGGAGTTCGTCCTAGTCCAATCCCAGGATGTTTTGTCGACCAGACCAGACCAATTTGATCCAGGGTTTTCACACCCTAGACAGGATTGAATAGGCTAAGGATCGGGCTGGTCCGATCCCATTTGAGACGTTCTAGTCCGGTCGGTCCCTACCTTGTTCCAAATGGGCCAATGGCCTAATATTCATATCCCATATATTTTGGCACAACAGTTAAAGCCCACTAATAGTTTATTCAGTTTTAAGCCAAAAATACTAAAAAAGAACTTGAAATAAAAATAAAAATAATCATAAAAGAAAAATTATCTATATATAATAAATTTGAATAAAATATTTTACTACAAAAAAATAAAAATTTTCTACATCCATCCAAACAATTTCAACAAGATTATCAATCATAGTATTTAATATTTATCATGTAACAAACTAGCAACTTAGTTGCAACTTGCATTATCCAAAAAAAAAAAAAAACAAAACTAAAATCTGCCTTTATGTAAGTAACATACGTGATACATCAAATGATTCGAATATGCCTTCTAAAAGAAAGAAAGAAAAAAAAAAAGAAAAAAAAAAAACCCTTCCCTAGCATCGAAAATGTCAAATGAAAACTGAAAATTATACAAGTTTCAAAAACTAAAAATTAAAAGGTCGTAAAAAAACAGTATAAGACTAAAAGACTGGAAGTCATATTTAGTAATTTACATCAAAAGCACTATAACAATAGCATAAATTACTTATAAAAAAAAGAAGAAGAAGAGAAAACTATAACAGTAACAAAAAGCATTTACAAAATTACATCAATACAAATTATACAATTATCCTCGTTGGCCCCAGTAGCTCCTACATCTTTTGGCTTGGCATACTTTTCACTTTTCATAATATACTGTAAAGTGTAAACAAAAGAATTATTAGCAAAAGTTCTCATCACCAAACACATGAACATAGTTTAAACTTTAAACCATCTCATTCCAATCTTAACACAATCAAGATATTTAGATTCTAATGAAATGAATTGGACAAAATTCCTTGCAGTGAATTGTTCAAAAATGTTATCTACTACATTTTACAACCTCTAGAAACAAAAAGAAAGTGGTTTTCAGAATTGGAGTGCTTGATTGAAGATTCATTCAGTTTGATTTAAAAGCTTAAAATAGAACTAAGTGGGAGTTTCAAATGGCTTATGCTCACAATCTAGAAGCTTTTGCCCTAGACGTTGTAGCGCCCCCAAGGTTTGAAGAGTAAGCCCTTGTTGATGAGTAGTTGATTTACTATCGATGAGCTTCCCATCCTCTTCATCATTTTTTCATACTTCCCTCTAAGGTTGTGGAGCTTGTCTTGCATTTGTTTTCGTTCTTCTTCGTCGTTGTCACCTCCTTCTTCCCGCCAGGATTTCTGGTGCTTGCTGGCACTCAGATCTCAATGATGTGCCAAATCTTGATTTTCATCCTTGAGGGCTTGGTTTTCCTCACGTAGAACATTCACCTCATTAGTGAGTTTTTCAATGAGTTGTTCCATAGCCACCATCCTTGCTTCCATGTTGATTGAGGCCGCTTCTTCCTGGTCCTATGCTAATTGAGAACCAATCCTCAAAGGCATATGAAGGAAATGTTTTTTTATAGTTTTTTGAATCCCAAAGACGGGGCCACTATTGATGGCATGTTTCGCACACCTAAGGACTAGGTTCTTAGTGGTTTGGGTCTTTGGTTTCTTGGGCCTACAATGACAATCAAAAAGTTGGAAAGGGCGGCCTTGGGATAGCTTGGGAAACCTATGATGCCTAAGACAGTAATGGTCATTTAATATTTCATGAGGCAGGAAATTTAGCTAGTAAAAAATGCGTGGTTTGAAGGATTAGATCCCTTTACCTGAAGGTAGAAGGTCTTTATATACCCAACCTCAAGGGTCAGAAGGCCATACCATGCGACTTAGGGTTAAGGGATGTCCTCTCGGAGCTCCTTCCGCCATGCTATCTTTAATGCGGTGTGGACCTCTAGATTAAGTCATTAATGCGACGTGATTATCTGGTGAACTCATTTAATGCAGCTTGATCTCCTGGTACTGCTTTGAAGCTTCGTCTCTTCTCTCGATCGCGTTTCCTTCCCTTTCCATTGGTTTGGCTTTATGCATCCCCCTGTGTAATGTCCCATCCTGAGTCAGACGATCATACCTGACTTACGAGGGTCTTGGGTCTTCTTTGGGGCCAATGAGGGACTTTACGAGCCTAAGTTAGGCCTTCTGGGGCATGGGTTGCCTTCATAATGCCTGGTCTGCCCCTGACAAAAATTCTCCCAATAGTTACCCCACTAATTCTCATTGGACTAGGCTGATGAGAATTTCTTTGCTTCTATTTAACATTGCCACTTGTCGCTCCTACCTTGCTGATTGAGTGACGACACTGGAAGTTTGGTTTTTCCATGTGTTCGAGCTAGTGCTTCTATTGTAGTTCTCAATTTTTAGACCGTTTGAACTTATTCCAACTGATTCAAAACTATATTTATTTTTAAGTTGTCTAGCAACCGAGTTTTTTATTTTAATTTATTGTAAAAAATTTGATAGATCTAAACATATATTAACTTTTTTATCATTGTATTCAGTAAGAATCACAAAAAAATTAAAAAATAAAACATGCAAGAAGTGGCTTTTAGTTGAACAAAAAATTAAGGAGATGAACGAGTAGTTTTTATTAAACTTTTGGTTATGCTAAAAAACTACGTTTTCCATGTGCTTATAACTTAATGGTATTTATCTTTTTTGTATATAAGGCAAAAAAAATGCTAACAATTGGGATTAAATACATAAATTACATAGTTATTGAAAATATTTAGATTCATATCATATTTTTATCTAAACTAGTAAATGAATTTATATATTATACTTTTTGATACATGATATAAATGCTTGAATTGAATAAAATATCATTTTTAATACTTTTTGTCAATATTAAAATATCTGATTCAAAATTGTCTGCACATTCCGATTTTTCAAGCCTTGGGTACAGGGAAGCTGTGACAGGGAGAAAAACATTTGAGTTCTATTAGCAACAATTGGAAATTGTTTATCTTGTCATAATATAAGTTAAAAGCAACAATGGGGTTTTTCATTTCTTTTGAAGTGTTCATGGATTTCGTTTCAATTTTAATTTGGTGCCTTTTCTTTTATTGACGATTTGCTTTAAGTAGGTTGGTTTAGAAGTTGTTGTATTTATTATGGGTGGAGAAACAAGTGAACCTATTTGAGTTTTGAAGCATGTTAACCAGTGTTTTAAATATTGTACTGTACTGGCCACGGTAGGTATATGTTGTACCGGCCACTGGTCTGATACATGTATTTTACCTGTTTCATACTGGTCCAAATATCGACCATATTGGCTGATATTTCAGCCTGTACCGTCCGGTATTTCGTTCTTTATTTTTATTTTTTTTTTCATTTCTTCAAACTACAAGCTCATTTTTTACCCCCAATTCAGAACAGACTATTTATAATTTATATATATATATATGTATTTATGTGTAATTTATTCATATATAGACTATTATTTTGAAATATAATTTATATATATTTATATATATAATTTATTCATATATTGACTATCCCGAAACAGTATACAAAACGGTACCGATACCAAAATATTTCGTTCTAGTACCTTGACTAGTATGACATCCGGTACGGTATTCAAAACATTGATGTTAACTGGCCCCTCAAGTGCTTGTCTATATTAGCGAAAGAGTAACGTGAATTTAATTAGTGCTAAACAAACTCTAAATGTAATCGGCCAGACCATTGGTTAGTTCAATTCTAAACTCAATCTTTGAATTTTGTCTTGAACAATTGGCTAAAGCTAGTTCACTACTAATGCTCCTAGACTTCATTTTCATGCTTTTTTGGTATGTTTTTAGGCATTCGTGAGTTTTGGGTGGTGAGAATACTTCATTACTATTTATTATTTTATTATTACTTTTTACATTCTTCTAAATATTTTATAATAGTATTCATTATTATTTAATACTTTTTATTTTTTTTATTACTATTCACAGAATATCTAATAGTACCTCACTGTCCAAACATAACCTTAATGTCAATTTTGTTGAGTACAAAGACATCAATAACATAAAATATTTAAGAAGCTAATTAAAGAAGACAAAGAAAAACTAGGACATGCATTATAGGTGTTATTATTCTGTTTTGCATAAGAAAATCGTGCCAACATACACTAATCTTAAAAATAAGAAAAGTTCGCTTTGTTTTACAACTAAAAAATTCTATCAATCATTAAAATGTCAAGATAAGTTTCACTATTTACTCACTTCTTAAAAAGAAATAAAGAAATAAAAACAATATTTGTAAGGAATTGAATTGATTTTTCTCTTTTGGCAAACTATTCTATCCACCCAAAAGGGCTAAAACCGAGAGAGGAGCATAGACAAAAATAATAGAGTAATGCTTATAGAACCGATGAAGGGTTGATGGTTTTGACTTATTCTTCTTTTATTATTTTTTTAATAATTAAAAAATCAATATTATTAAATTTATGTATTTTTTTTGTAAAAAGATATTAAAAAAATATTTTAAAAGGACTAAAATCACATTTTATCGATTGGAACATCGGTTGAGACATGGGTTCAGCAACATCATCCAAAACAATATTGTAAGCAAACCAATATAATACTGTTCCCAAGTCGTATCCGTAATAGCATTTTAAAGAGACTGAAATGTCAGTCATGTCGAGAAAAGCATAGCATATCATGTTAACATTATGCATGTGATGATGCCTTGTGGAGCCCATTTGGGCCCAATAATACATGGAAGGTACCTGCACCGACCTCAATATTCATATTCAGCAAAAGAACTGAGGCCCATGCACACATGCACCCTTTGATAGTACTCGATCACCACAAGGGAATTTGAGGATTATGTTGCTTCTGCACCCACCAATGGTTAAGGACTCCTAAAGCACAGTACCAGATTTTAGAAGTCTGCTAACAATGAAGCCTAGTGTTCATAACATATATTAATGCAAATTATAAATGACTGTCATTGTATATCTGAAAGAATACCAAACCTACTTTCAAATCCTCTCTAGTTAAGTACAAAATTTTTATGAACATCTTAAAAAGTTATTCATTTTTGGGTTAAAGGAAGGTATCAAAATCACTAATACTATGTCCCATCCTCACCCCTTTAACGTTTGCTTTTGGTTCAGCAATGCCATAGGAGGAGAAAACTAAGAGTTTGTGGCTCTTATTGACAACGGCAACACACGTTCTTTTGTAAACCCAAATGTAGCAAGCAAGTGCACAATGGGAGTGCCTGGGGACAACAAATTGACAATGATAGTTAATGGGGTACAACTCTCTTGCCAATGTTATTATGAGGCTATCACATTTGTCAGTGTCACACAAGGTTGTTGTGATGTAGTTTTAGGGGTCAGCTGGCTTTAGGACTTTAGGAACCATCCCATGGGACTTCAATAACATAACACGATTTTCTTTTGTAGACCATAAGGAGACTCTGTTGCGAGGCCTTGCTAAAAAAAGTAGCTGATTATAGCCTACCACAAACATTTCTAGAACCAAGCATATACGCCTTTTTGTCCAATTAATTGACCCTAAGATCCAATCTTAGAACAACATATTGCCCAACCCTTCCAACATATTTTGGATCAACTTTAGGATTTATGCTCTAACCTAAAATGGCTTCCAACCCCTAGGCACCATGATTATATAATCCCTCCCTATCTATGCGCTTATATCCATTAAGGAATAAATAGAGAAGTTGTGCAATCTACGTGGGAATCTGAATCTGAGACTATTTGACTGAACCCGTGCTCATTTTTCTCACTAGTTTTTCTAGTGAGAAACGTTGATGGAAGTGAAAACTTTTGTGTGGGTTATAGGGCTTTTAAATAGAACACCATGATGGGCCTTTTCATGCCCTTCGGCTTAACAAAGGCACCTTCAGATTTCGAAATCTCATGAATTATATTTTTAAACCCTCTATGAGAAATTCCATTCTTTTTTTTTTTAATGATACATTTGTGTTTAGCAAGTCCTATACCAAGCACATTGAACATCTAAGGCAACCTGTGTAGCTTTTATCAGAGGCACTCATGAATTGAAACCCTCATTCATCTACATATGAGAAGTTGTACACTAGTGGTATCAACTCAAAACTGAAGGTCATATATGATTGGACAGAGGTTTTAGGTTTGTACTAACTAGAGGAGTTGAAATAGCTTCTAGAGCAAAAGGAAGGTATCCTAGAGAAACGAAATTGAGAACATGCACCTAGCCGAGTTGCTACAACCCCTTTCCGTACCTACAAAAGTTTGGACAGTGATTAGTATGGACTTTATTCGGGGTTTACCCCAAGACTCAAGAATATAATGTGGTCATTCATGATGATTAGGGTTGCTACTCATCCTATGCGGGAACCCCATCAGAGCGACGTGTGAGTAGGCAACCTCAAGGCCACACTACCCTAAATATTGGGCCATAGGTCCATATAACTATTAAAAATATCAAAATTTCCAAATGTTCAAACTAGCTATACAAATTTGTCAATAACAAGACCAACTCCCTCCCATAGCCATGAGTAATGACACCTCCAAAAGTCTATGGCATCTTGAATCTTGTGTCATCCTCAACTTCACGTTACTATGAGGGAAAACTCTTGGTATAGGCATGTTGGTGCATCGATGCCCACCAATGTCCTACGTGTACTGTTTATTTAAATGATGTGTTCGGGGTAAAAGTGGGAATGAATTTTAATTTGAGATGGGAAGATGTCATTTCACATTGTTTTGATAGGTTCTCTCTCTCTCTCTCTCTCTCTCTCTCTCTCTCTCTCTCTCTCTCTCTCCATTCTCTTCTCCTCTTTCATATCGTTCCCATTCTCTCTCCATTGTCTGCAAAACACTTCTCCTCTCCTGTCGAGTCTCGTGGTCTCCTCTCCCAGTTTTTGTCTCTCATTACCACCACAGAGGAGTTCCTCTTCTCAGGTTAAACCCCTATATTTGGGTTCTGAACCCTAACCCAAAAGAGGAGTGTTGTTGTTTCTTCTTCTCCGTAATTTATCGTACTCGCCTACTTCTTCTTCTCAAGTTCACTAAGGTATCTCTCTCTCTCTCTCTCTCTCTCTCTCTCTCTCTCTCTCTCTCTCTCTCTCTCTCTCTCTATGTGCATGCTGTACTTTCATTAAATTTAGGAGGTGGTCAATTTTGTGTTGTGGATATATGTTGATTTTGTGGTTTTCAAAAGTTAGGTTTTGAATTTGGTTCTCGAATTTAGGTTTTTTGATCTGGTATGTATTTACTTTAGGTTTTTAAAGTAGTTTGAAGTTATTAATTTGTTAGGAACTTAATTGGATTGAGTTCAAACACTTCCCCTGCATTGCTCTTATCCCATATTTGAATCCTTTCATTGCATTTAGTTGATTTCCTTATTACATCACTGCATCCATATTCCACAAAACAACAAATTCCCAACCAGGTTCATAACATAATCTTGATGAAATGGCGTATTAACAACCTTCGCAGAGTAAACATCTTTACCACATATTGATGAAGTTACAATGTCTCTGTCAATTTGTTCAATACAAAATGGCATTCCTCTATCACAATTACAAGGCTCGCATAGATGAGATAAATGCACCACCAAATCTTTTTCTTTTGTCATCCCCTTTTTCTTCACATAGTCAAATAGAGTGAAATAAAATATAAAAACTTTTAGGCATGTTGATGTGGTTCTTGATGGGAATTTTTTAGTTTGCTTCCTTTTTGTATTTTAGTCTTAGTTTGGATGTTTAGGAATTAACCAAATCGGTTTTACTTTAATGGCAGTAATTGAAAATGCCTATTAGAAATACTACAACTCTGATTGGTTATTTGATGGTGAAACTATTGGATTGGCTGTGATTTTATTGTTGGCCATAGGTGGATTGAATTGAGTGGTGTGTGGTATTTAAAATTTTTTTACTTATCTTGCTATGCTTTGAATTAGATATCTCAAGGAGATGTTGTCAAGTTTGATGAAATTTAAATCAAGTTGCAGTTGTAATGACAAAGTTGAAAGAGTTTGGAATCAAGTAAGGGTGGCCATAGGTGGTTTCAGCCCAAGATGGTGATTCTCATGATTCTAGCCTCACCAAAAGCATTACAGAGAAGATTCTCTTCTGTGAGAATGTGAGGCACAGGGTTTGAGTGATTTCAACCACCTTCTATATGACGGTGGAATAAGTGAGAGAAATTGGATAACTGAGTTAACTCTAATAAATAAGAACAAAAACATAAATATTATTAACACCATGAAAAAGCATATTAGGTTAAACATTCTCCAGAGTCTACAAAGCTTAAGGCACATTGAGAAATAGTAATAAATATCAGTATTGGACTAACAAATATCAAAATAAAAGTATGCATTCAAAACAAATGGTATATTATAAAAAGCCATACTTTTCCTTGTGATAGGATGTCATTGTCAATTTCTTCATCTTCTCTTGTTAATCATACTTCGAGGAACAAACTGATGCATACTTGTGAGAAGCCTGCTTCACTTAGAACATCGAATATGCCAAGAAATCTAGGGTGATCATTCTTTGGGTGTCCAAAGTACAATACGAAAGTACAAAAAATTTCAATCACATTTGCGTGCATCTAAATTTGCTTATTTTACTTACCTGTTGTTTGTTTGTTTATAATCACGGGTTACCTCATTGTAACTTTTTGAAATGGACAGATAGTAGTAAGGTCAATGAAAAGAACTTGTGAATAAAGAAATTGATTTGTCAAGGAATTAGGAAGAGCTTCAAAAAAGTAAGGAAAAGTTTCAAAAAATAGAGGAAGTGATTGTAAAAAGGGAGTAGGGAGTCCACAATGACCAACTCAATATTCAAAGGCAACAAGCAGACATACGGTATCAATGCAGACTTCTTCGTATCTATTGACTAATTCTTATATTAATGTCATTATACTTGATACGATCATAGTGAATGCCCACTGAATATAGTCATGTGTATTTTGATTTAATGGACGTCGTCATGTGTATTTTGATTTAATGGATGTAGTCATGTGTATTTTCTTCACTTTGATTAATGGATGAAGTCATTGGAAGACAACTTTTTCGCTAATGATCATAGATCACTCATGTGAGGAACATGTTTTAACTAGGAATTAAATAAAAAATCTGTCAAGTAGCAGAAGTAGAAAATCTATAAAAAAAAATACGTGAACCTTATTGAACTTTGTAGGTTTTTTCTTTTTTTTTCTTTTTTTCCTCTTCTTTTGTCATGTAGCAAATGTAAATTAATTCTTTGAACAGACAATCTCATGACAATTATATGCATTCATGGGATCATGGGGAATCTTTCAGATGGAAACTAATTCTGCATTACAATCTTTCATGGGGAATCTTTCAGATGCGGAATCTCATGACAATTTTTAGTGAATTTGTCAAAAGCATCATAGCATTACAGACATGAGAAGCTAATTCTTCAATAGAGATGTAGTAAAAGTGCCATGAATCTACTCATTTTCTTCCTGAAATTAGAGGCATTTTTCACTTCTTCCTATATCATAACCAAAGCACACAACAGTAGCCACGAACAAAAAAAAAACCATGCATGTACAATACATTTGTTTAAATCTGAAGCAATTTAACACCTTCTCATAAAAGTTAGATTACAACTTACCAAAAAAAAGAAAGAAGTAGAAGAAGAGTACCAATTTAATGATAGCAGCGCACAACCACCACCCTCAAAGAAAATAATTCCTAGCTACATCATCTACAACCCAAAACCAAATGCTGGGAACCCAAAATAATTGACAGCAATTTTTACATCTCTATCTTGTGAAGGTAAGGATAAGCAACCAAGCCTTTTTAACTACAACAAAGGCTCAACTTCTATTTATCAATGCCCAACCACCGCCCCCAAAAGAAAATAATTCTTAATTACATTATATACAACCCAAAACCAAATCCTAGGAACCAAAAATATTTGATAGCAATTTTTGCATCTCTATCTTGTGGCGGTAAGGATCAGCAACCAAGCCTTTTTAACTACAACCAAGGCTCAACTTCTATTCATCAATGCCCAACCACCACCCCCAAAAGAAAATAATTCTCAATTACATTATATACAACCCAAAACCAAATCCTAGGAACCAAAAGTATTTGACAGCAATTTTTACATCTCTATCTTGTGGCGGCAAGGATCAGCAACCAAGCCTTTTTAACTACAACCAAGGCTCAACTTCTATTCATCAATGCCCAACCACTGCCCTCAAAAGAAAATAATTCTTAATTACATCATATACAACCCAAAACCAAATCCTAGGAACCAAGAATATTTGACAGCAATTTTTACATCTCTATCTTGTGGCGGTAAGGATCAGCAACCAGGGCTCTACTTCTACTCATCAACTAGTTCCCCTACTACATTAACTTACAGTGACGATTGTGTCCCAAGCAAGCTATCCGGTTGGGTAGCATCCACCCCAAGTTGCATCTGTGAATATAATATAACAATTTAAAATGAACCCACATGTAAAAAAATCAATCACTTTAGAGAGTTACGAACCTAAATAAGATTAATTACACTTTCTTGAGTCTCGAGCACCGCAGAGCCAATTTGGGTTCCACTAAAGTCCAACAGTTTGGTAGTGTTTTGAGGTGGCTAACAATACATAAAAAGTATTAGATCAAAGTAACCCATAGAGTAAAAAGTGAGAATCATTTGTATTTGTCCTAGCATTAAAAACATAATATAATCAAAAGGCAGTAAGAGGGGTTGTAACCTGAACGAGAGCACTCTATTGAGTCCCAACAGCTATTTCTTCAAGTAAATTCCTACATGTGTCAACAACTTCAATCTCTCTTCCATGCAGCTACAAATAATAAAAAAAAAATATATCATTACTCTTAACAAACAATTAAACAATATGAAGCTAAAATATTTAGAATGGAGCACTGAATTTACCTGTTTACATTTTCCTTTCTGAGTAGCCTTCTTCGTCATGAGTTTGACTCTCTCAATCATTGATTTTTTTTCTAAGAGATGACAATTTTGCCTTTACCTCTCACTACAAGAGGACTCAATGCTTTCTTCGAACTCTTAGTTGTCGTTGTATCGGCAATTGTAACAGCAACGTTGGAACAAGTTTGATGGTGGCTTCTTGGTGTGCTAGACAAAGTTCATTGCATCTAACTTATTTAGCATATCCTCAGCATGCTCATCACATGAAGCTGCATTTGTGGTGACTTAGTATCATCTTTTGATTATACGTGAATATCTACTCCCTTATGGCGTCTCATCAACTTTCTCATAACTACTTCGTATAAGAGTGTATGTCCTTTTTATGTCTTTCTTCCATCGATCTAATATGTACTTTTCTGGTACCGAACGAACTTTGTTAACTCTCATAATACCTAATACATGTTTACACAATATCCCTCTCATCTCGAACATACCACATGAATACTTCACCTCGCATTTGGCCTCATTAAAGTACATCGAGTGGGTCACCTCCTTGATGAAATCATCAACATTTCATCTTCTACATGGTACGTTACAATTACATCATCCTTCTGGTATAGAGTTGGAAGACAACCAAGCATCCTCATTACTTCTTTCTAAACTTCTCTAAATTTACTGCAAGTTTATATATTTTGGAATATCTTCTCAAGTGGAGAGACAGAGACAACAGGAATTGTGACGTTGAATGAGTGAAATTCCACTGTATTTTATTCTCAATCTTCTTCCTCAACGCATTATCGAACTGATCAATAAACTCTTTTAAGTTCATCCTAGCATGAACATAACCATCAAAGAAAGCATTCATGCTCTCTCTTCATTGGGTTGTACTCATTCCAGTCCATAAAAACTTCTTTAATGAATACTGGTGCCTAATACGTATGCTCAGCGTATAAATTTTGCAATCAAGCATTATCCTACAAGTTGTATGTCGTAATTAACACTCCTCAAGATTTCTCAAACTCTTCTATTGTTTGAGAGTCATACACACAATTTAGCAACTGACTTTTCAACTTAGTTTTGTAAGCACCATGTGGACCTAGCTTTTCAGGTACTTTTTTCAATATGTTCCATAAGCAAAATCTGTGGTGGCTATTTGGAAAGACGAGCTCAATTGTATTTTTCAACGCTTTATCTTGATTAGTGATAATAGCCTTCAGAGCTTCACCATCCATACAATTTGCCCAAGTCTGAAACAATCATTTAAACATTTTTGTATCCTTATTAGAAATTAATCCTACCCCCAAAAGAATTGACTGGCCATGGTGGTTTACACCAATAGATAGAGCAAATGGCCTCCCATACTTATTTGTCAAATATGTGGGGTTGAATGTGACGACATTACCAAAATATTTTTAGGCTGCCACACTTCGTGCATTTGCCCAGAAAATATTTCTCAACCGCCCGTCATCATCCATATCCATTAGTAAAAAGAATCAATTATTCTTGTATTGCATCCTCTCAGAATACTCTATTAGGGTTCTAGCGCCGCCTTTCCCAAGTTAAAGGTAGCGTGCCTTGTTAATGTAATTATGACAATCATTTTCATTGAATGGAAAGTTCTCAAACCCACCCGCTTCTTGCATAAGAGAGGTGAAACTCTTATTAATCC